>NW_024070195.1:5850733-6012068 GCF_014754425.2 Oryx dammah
TGTTGAGCCAGATTCACTTGGTTCATTCCATTTCTTCTACTGCTGCTGCTGCTGCTAAGTCACTTCAGTTGTGTCCGACTCTGTGTGACCCCATAGACGGCAGCCCACCAGGCGTCCCTGTCCCTGGGATTTTCCAGGCAAGAACACTGGAGTGGGTTGCATTTCCTTCTCCAATGCATGAAAGTGAAAAGTGAAAGTGAAGTCACTCAGTCATGTCCGACTCTTCGTACCCCATGGACTGCAGCCTACCAGGCTCCTCCATCCATGGGATTTTCCAGGCAAAAGTACTGGAGTGGGGTGCCATTGCCTTCTCCGATACAGACACAAAAAACAATGAAGAGGTAGTGGAAGTCTCAGAAGGGTTTAACTAGTTTTTGGAAAGTTCTTTCTAATGACATAGAGGGAGCTCTAGTGATTAATAGTGGAATCATTAAAATGACCCCTAAAATGTAAATTAAGTCCTTCAGTTCAGTCCAGCCGCTCAGTCGTGTCCGACGCTTTGTGACCCCATGCATCGCAGCCAGGCCTCCCTGTCCATCACCAACTCCCGGAGTTCACTCAGACTCACATCCATCGAGTCAGTGATGCCATCCAGCCATCTCATCCTCTGTCGTCCCCTTCTCCTCCTGCCCCCAATCCCTCCCAGCATCACAGTCTTTTCCAATGAGTCAACTCTTCACATGAGGTGGCCAAAGTACTGGAGCTTCAGCTTTAGCATCATTCCTTCCAAAGAAATCCCAGGACTGATCTCCTTCAGAATGGACTGGTTGGATCTCCTTGCAGTCCAAGGGACTCTCAAGAGTCTTCTCCAACACCACAGTTCAAACACATCAATTCTTCAGTGCTCAGCCTTCTTCACAGTCCAACTCTCACATCCATACATGACCAAAGGAAAAACCATAGCCTTGACTAGACAGACCTTAGTCGGCAAAGTAATGTCTCTGCTTTTGAATATACTATCTAGGTTGGTCATAACTTTTCTTCCAAGGAGTAAGTGTCTTTTAATTTCATGGCTGCAGTCACCATCTGCAGTGATTTTGGAGCCCTCCAAAATAAAATCTGACACTGTTTCCACTGTTTCCCCACCTATTTCCCATGAAGTGATGGGACCGCATGCCATGATCTTCGTTTTCTGAATGTTGAGCTTTAAGCCAACTTTTTTACTCTCCTCTTTCACTTTCATCAAGAGGCTTTTTAGCTCCACTTCACTTTCTCCCATAAGGATGGTGTCATCTGCATATCTGAGGTTATTGATATTTCTCCCAGCAATCTTGATTCCAGCTTTTGTTTCTTCCAGTCCAGCGTTTCTCATGATGTACTCTGCAGAAGTTAAATAAGCAGGGTGACAATATACAGCCTTGACGTGCTCCTTTTCCTATTTGGAACCAGTCTGTTGTTCCATGTCCAGTTCTAACTGTTGCTTCCTGACCTGCACACAGATTTCTCAAGAGGCAGGTTAGGTAGTCCGGTATTCCCATCTCTTTCAGAATTTTCCACAGTTTATTGTGATCCACACAGTCAAAGGCTTTGGCATAGTCAATAAAGCAGAAATAGATGTTTTTTCTGGAACTCTCTTGCTTTTTCCATGATCCAGCAGATGGCAATTTGATCTCTGGTTCCTCTGCTTTTTCTAAAACCAGCTTGAACATCAGGGAGTTCATGGTTCACGTATTGCTGAAGCCTGGCTTGGAGAATTTTGAGCATTACTTTACTAGCATGTGAGATGAGTGCAATTGTGCGGTAGTTTGAGCATTCTTTGGCATTGCCTTTCTTTGAAATTGGAATGAAAACTGACCTTTTCCAGTCCTGTGGCCACTGCTGAGTTTTCCAAATTTGCTGGCATATTGAGTGCAGCACTTTCACAGCATCATCTTTCAGGATTTGAAACAGCTCCATTTGAATTTCATCACCTCCACTAGCTTTGTTCATAGTGATGCTTTCTAAGGCCCACTTAAGTTCACATTCCAAGATGTCTGGCTCTAGATTAGTGATCACATCATCATGATTATCTGGGTCGTGAAGATCTTTTTTGTACAGTTCTTCCATGTATTCTTGCCACCTCTTCTTAATATCTTCTGCTTCTGTTAGGTCCAGACCATTTCTGTCCTTTATTGAGCCCATCTTTGCATGAAATGTTCCCTTGGTATCTCTAATTTTCTTGAAGAGATCTCTAGTCTTTCCCATTCTGTTGTTTTCCTCTATTTCTTTGCATTGATCGCTGAAGAAGGCTTTCTTATCTCTTCTTGCTATTCTTTGGAACTCTGAATTCAGATGCTTATATCTTTGTTTTTCTCCTTTGCTTTTCACTTCTCTTCTTTTCACAGCTATTTGTAAGGCCTCCCCAGACAGCCATGTTGCTTTTTTGCATTTCTTTTCCATGGGGATGGTCTTGATCCCTGTCTCCTGTACAATGTCACGAACCTCATTCCATAGTTCATCAGGCACTCTGTCTATCAGATCTAGACCCTTAAATCTCTTTGTCACTTCCAAGTCCTTAGCAGACATTAACTTTAGTCATCACAGAAACTATTTTGTAAAATATATTGAAGAAATTATTGCAGCATTGCAATTGGTAGACTTTGTCTTTAATTCAGAAAGAATTATTTTGGGAAGTGGTTTGAAGTCACCGTTTGGTAAGAAAGATGGGTCATTAGTCATGACAGATGTCAAAGAGTTTTGATCACAAAACATTTGAAATGTTTAATCAGGTGACTTGTTTGAGGAGGAATTAAGTTTCTGAGGGCTAGTAGAGTACTAAGATCTGTCATGGTTGAGTTAGTGCTTGTGGGGCTATAAATCTGAGAGAATTAGACTTAACCATCACCTGGAACCTGCTTCTGAAAACCTCCTTACCAAAGTCATACCATGGAAAATAAATACCCAAATCCTCCACCATTAACATTTCTAATAGCCAAGCTCAAGGAGCCTTTAGAAACTTGTAATACCTCTTAAATTTCAATATGATAATATGATTCATTGTCTTTTTGGCTATGCCAAGCTTAAGAACTTTTTTTTTTCATTTTAGAAGTACTTAACCATTCATGAGGGGCTTCCCCGGTGGTTCAGAGGTTAAAGCGTCTGCCTGCAATGCGGGAGACCCAGGTTTGATCCCTGGGTCGGGAAGATTCCCTGGAGAAGGAAACGGCAACCCACTCTAGTACTCTTGCCTAGAGAATCCCGTGGAGGGAGGAGCCTGGTAGGCTACTAGTCCATGGGGTCGCAAAGAGTTGGACATGACTGAGTGACTTCACTTTCACTTTAACCATTCATTAAGTGCTACCCATTTTTACCCTAAATGATCAATAACTCCTTAAGATTTGTGTTTTATTTTCTGGTCAATGGATTTCAGTGTTTCAAGTATCAAACAAAAGTGCTATTTTAAGTATTAAGTTAAAAAATATATTTGTAATGAAAATATACAGTCTAAATAAAAGCTTGAATCAAAAATTGTGCTTGAGACCTCCTTGGCAGTCCAGTAGCTGGGACTTTGCTTTCCAATGCAGCTGGGTGCTGTTCATTCCCTGGTCAGGGAGCCAAGATCCCACATGCCTTGTGACCAAAAAACCAGAACATAAACGACAGAAGTAATAGTGTAACAAATTCAGTAAAAACTTTTAATATGGTACACATCAAAAAGTAAATAAATCTCCTTTCCAAATAAAGAGTAAGCTTTTTTTAAAATGTGCTTGTTTCTCATATGCATACAATACATCTATTTCCTTTGGGTAATGTCACTTTCAGTCCAACAGAGGACTTCAGCCAGTGAGTTAGACCTTCATAGGTATTAAACTATGGCTCAGAGGTTAAAGCGTCTGCCTGCAATGCGGGAGACCCGGGTTCGATCCCTGGGTCGGGAAGATTCCCTGGAGAAGGAAATGGCAACCCACTCCTGTGTTCTTGCCTGGAGAATCCCAGGGACAAGGGAGCCCAGTGGGCTGCCGTCTATGGGGTTGCACAGAGTTGGACACGACTGAAGTGACTTAGCAGCAGCAGGTATTAAACTGAACTTCCTTTTTTAGAATAGTGGTTGGACAGCAGGGGCATGGCTCAGCTTCCAGCAGATGGTAGAATGAAAGAAATGGTAAATGACCCAGCACGGACACACCTTCTAGTCTTGAAGTTCTGTTTGTTGTAACTGTCACCTGGGTGGTATAAACAACAGAAATGAATTGTACAACAGCTCAGGAGGCCAGGAGTCTGAGGGCAAGGTATTCGCATCTTTGGTTCCATCTGAACACTGTGGGAGAAAAATGTTATTTCATCCCTCCCTCCTAGCTTCTGGTGATCTGCTGGCCATTGTTGGCATTTTTTGACTTGTACACAGAGCATCACTCCTACCTTTGTGATTATGTTCACAGGCGGTATCTCTTTGTGTGCATGTGTGTCTCCAAAGTCCCCACTTCATAAGGAGACCAGTCCTGTTAGATTCAGGATCCATCCTACTATAGCATGGGGTCTTCCCCCGTGGCTCAGTGGTAAAGAACTCGCTTGGATTGCCAGAGACACAGGAGATGCAGGTTCGATCCCTGAGTCAGGAAGATCACCCGGAGAAGGAAATGGCAACCCACTCGAATATTCTTGCCTGGAGAATCCCATGGACAAAGGAGCCTGGAGGGCTACAGTCCATGGGGTCACAAAGAGTCAGACACGACTGAGAGACTGAACACCTGCATAACTCCATCCTAACTCCATCCTCCATTCCATTGGAATGGTCCTATTTCCAAATAATGTCACATTCTAAGGTACTAGAGGTTAGGACTTCAACATGAGTTTTGGGGACCGCAAGTCAAATAGAACACTGCTACACTCTCTGACCTTGTGAGTGTGGGCTGGCTACTTTGTTCTAGGGTTTCCCGGGTGGCGCTAGTGGTAAAGAACCCACCTGCCAGTGCAGGAGACTAACCGATACTGATTCAATCCCTGGGCGAGAAGATCTTCTAGAGGAGGACGTGGCAACCCACTCCAGTATTCTTTCCTGGAGAATCCCATGGACAGAGGAGCCTGGCATGCTGCAATCCACAGGGTCACAAAGACTCGGACACGACTGCTATGACTGAGCACAGATGCACTCACTTGATTCTAAGTCATTTTCAGTTTCCTCATTGGTAAATGTGGTAAAGCATAGCACATTCATATGTGAATACTTAAATACTCCAGTGCAGTAGAATCATACCTTCATAAGACGTCTATATACCTTTCATGTATTATGAATAGCAGTGATGCAATGCATCTTGTCTTAATTTGACTTCCACATGGTTGCAAGTTGGTTTAATTTCTACTGTTTGTCTATACAAGAAGACATAGAAAACTTTCAAAAGAAATAAATACTACTGTCCAAATATATTTCAGAAAACAAAAAGTCATTGTTAATGCCTAATTGCCTTTTTCAAATGCATTCTGGATATGCTTATATATCTTTATGTAGTGACCTTGGTGATTCAGTACTAAAATTTTATCTGCAACATACATTGAAAGCTTAAATATAACAAAGTGGTAAGATTGATATTTATAATTTTTCCCATTGCATATTTAACAAAAGGAAGTGTTGTCCATAGTAAATATTCAGGTTAAAAAAATGAGGTCAAAATTTATGTTCAAAAAATAGTTGTGAGTTCACCTGTCAAACAGGTACATACTTTCTATATTTTTAAGCATATTAAATATTATTTTTGTTTTCCTGAAAAATGCTATACCAACAAGATTTAAGTTACTTAACAGAAATAGTTACCCTACTATGTCATGAGAAGCCTCATTAGTTTTTCTTTGATAATTAGCTATAACTGCATCAAAAATTATTAGCTATAATGAAACAAAGGGTTTCTGGAAAGGAAACCCTCATGAATACTCATGGTGAGTAAGTCGAATTGAAAAAGAGTTGATTAGGCAGTATACACCTAATTTCACTTAAAAATGCTGATTTCTCCCTGAAGAACAGCTACAGACTCCATCAAGATGGGACCATTTCATATGAATATCAATTAATCAAAAAATGTATTTATATGTCCCTGACTAGAAGAAAAAGCATATTCAGTGTCACATATATTCAAAAGTCAGGTGAACTAATAGTGGTATTATATATCAAAACAGCCATCAAATTGTCAAATCTCAGTGAAATAGTTTAATTGAATAAATATGACCGTTTTGGAGAATTCTCTTGTTACAGTCTGAGAAATATATTTTTTTAAATTATACAGTCAGGTATTACATTCTAAGTTATTGAGGGAAATCACTAAGATTTGTCATATGTTTTAATTGGAATATAGTTCATTTCTGAGGGGGCTTACCAGGTGTCTCAGTGGTAAAGGCAGGTCTCCTGCCTGGCAATGCAGGGGATGGGATTTCAGTCCCTGGGTCGGGAAGATCCCCTGGAGAAGGAAATGGCAATCCAGTCCAGTATTCTTGCCTGGAGAATCCCATGGACAGAGGAGCCTGGCAGGCGACAGTCCATGGGGTCACAAAAGAGTCAGACATAGCTTGGTGACTAAACAGCAGCGTAGTCGCTTTACAATGCTGTGTTTGTTCCTGCTGTGCAACCGAGTGAACATGTATCCCCTCCCTCTTGGACCTTCCTCTCCTCATCACCAAAGGGAACTTGGATTAAAACAAACAAACAAAAAAGGAATGGAAAGGAATTAGGGAAAAGAAAAACCACTGTGGTACGAAGTGATAGAAACTGAGGCTCGTGCTTCCCCACATTCATGTCAATAGGCTGGGAAATGCTTCCTTAATAAGCATTCTGAGCACACTTTGGCGTGTGTATTTCAACAAGAGTATCCTTTGAGGGATGGGCCTTCAGGGAAGTTTTCAGATGAACTTCAGACGTCATTTTCATTTCAAAGTCACACGATATCCTGCATGGCGATGAGACACATACAAATAGTGGGAAGGATGTGTGATGTACGGATCTGATGGCTCTTCCCTCCCTAGGTCCCTAGGCTAAGAGCTCCAGCACTATTCGCCGTGGCTCTGCAGTGGCCCCTAGCCCCACTGCTAATACCAGGCTAGCTCCTCTGCTACCTGTAGGTGGTAGATTTATCTGAATTTCTACCTACAAAGTAAACTGAAGATCAAAATTGCAAGATGGAGCCACATTCAATTCAATGTCTGCTTACTTGAACCCGTGTCTAACCAATGATTAACACTGCACCAATTATTCAGTAACTATCAGCCTGTTCAAAACCAATTTTAACTTGAACCTTTGAGTTAAGGACAGAGAGCAGAAAGACAAAGGAAAGAAATGCTACCTTATTTGCTTGATCTTAATATCTTCTTATATAATGCTGAATTTACATAATTGCCTTAGATTGTTTTCTGTTTTGATACATCCATGGGATTAGCCTCACAGAAAACATTCTATCTATTCTTCACTCATCAATCAACAACCATTAGAATTTATAAATAGCTGCTATAGGTTATACTCTTCAGCATATATATTAACATGTATTTTTGTTCATATATCTTGACTCCTCAAATAGATTCCATCAATAGTTAAAAATAGAAATCTTGTCTTACATGTATTTGTAATTCCATAGTGCAATTCTTGAAGTGTAGTATGTGGTTTACAATTAATGTGAGTTTAACTACCGAAATAAGCAGTCATAGTATTAGGGCATGTCTCTCTATGGAGTAATTACAGAGGGGTCCAACCAGTTTTAGACGAGGTTAATTAAATAAAGTTAATAAAATAAAGATTAAACCTCTTCAATATCTCTAATTATTGTACACCAGAAGTAGATCTGGAATAATTTTTATCTTAAAAAGTGCTTTTCTTCAAAGAAAACAAGTTCAACACAAATGGAAACTGTGACATAAGATGGGCAGTGACTAGTTGTCATCTTACCCAGTCTTTTTACTAAAATATAAGATGTTTTCTTTTAGCATCATGAAAATTATGGTTTCCATTTTAAAGCTCTATGCACACAACTGGGGAAAAAACCTAGGCTGAGATGCTGGAATAAAGTCTTTTTCTGTTCATTGGCCATAAATTGGCATCCTTTACCTCATTTGAAGGAGGTCTGTTGAGAAAGAAAAGGACTCAAATGATTTTCAGATGTGTATAGATTTCCAGGTAGTCGCCTGGTCTAGGGACCAGTCACACCTCCTTTACAATCCCTTTAATGTTGCTACGCCCCATGCTTCAGTGCTCACGGCCTTCCAAGCCATTCTACAGGATTTTCCTTCTTCAGGTCAACAGAATCAATCATACTAACTCCTCGCAATGATGTAGGTGCTAAATGAATCCCCTCATGAGGGAGCAATGTTATCTATGTGTTCCAAAATGAAATGTTAGATTAAGGGAACCCAAAGGTTGGAAACAAACTCATGGGTCATTTACTTTAGTCCACATTTCAGTTGTGGAGCTCCCCCGGCATAATATTTACCAAATTCTCATGAGACATGACCTAGAAAACTTTTAATGATATCATTAATGTGCATGTGTAGGAAATAGAAGTATTTTTCCTCTTTCATGGTCTATGACATTTTCCATGCCCCAGTCCCTGAAATCCACCTTGATTTAAACCCAACGCTGACACCTTGGAATAAGGCCTAGGTAGAGTCAAGAAACCAGGGATCCTGCAAGTCTCTGAGCATAGCCAGTTTCCTAGAGGCATCAGATTTCTCAGTTAAGGAATAGAAATGGACATGGATTCTGTCTTATCTACTTGATACGATTTGAGCAGTTTGAAGAAGGGTACTGTGACCTCTGAATCCCCATTCTTTTCGAACTACGTGGCTCAAAACCGCACCAGTAAAGAATCTTCTATTTTTGTCAAATTGTACCCTTCATTTTTTTTCTTTATAAAGTGTATTAACTATGGAAAGGTATAATATACAAAATTGTTAAAATTATATATTTATAAATGCACATATATGTATAAATATAAAATTGCTATTGTTTAGTCATTCAGTCCTGTCCAACTCTTTTGCAACCCCAGGGACTGTAGCCCTCCAGGCTCCTCTGTCAATGGGATTTCCCAGGCAAGAATATTGGAGTGGGTTGCCATTTCCTCCTCCAGGGGATCTTCCAGACCCAGGGATTGAACCTGTGTCTCCTAAAAATTGGCAGGTAGGATCTTTACCACTGAGCCCCCTGGGAAGCCTATATATATATATATATGGCAATTTCCCCTTGTGGAAATACCTGGCCTCAGTAATGTGTAAACAGTCAGAACAGAAAGACTGAAAGAAGGGCTAAAGATGAATCTAGGGAGGGAAGGTGCCCATCTGAAATACTGTTGTTGTTATTGTTGTTGTTTCTAAGTCACTTCTGACTCTTTGCAACCCCATGGACTGCAGCACGCCTGGCTTCCTTGTCCTTCTCTGTCTCCTGGAGTTTGCTCAAACTCATGTCCCTTGAGTCAGTGATGTCAGCCAACCATCTCATTCTCTGTTGCCTCCTTCTCCTCCTGCTCTATGGAAATTTGACTGTAGGGCTGACCTGGTCTATATCCACTCTGAGCTGCCTGATAACCTAGGCAAGTCCTTTCCATGCACCTTGGCTTTTATAAACCAAGGCCCCAGATCATACTGTCAGCAGCTGTTGCTTAATTGTTCTTACCATCCTATGGAACACTCTGATACCTTTAGACAGTGTTAAGTGGAATTTGAAGGATGTAAAACCAGGTTCATAGCATCTAAGCAGGTCTCTCATGGTCACACAGATGTTTCAAAACAGAGCCTGGGTCAGCTTCTTCCACACAAGTCTTTTGATGGTGCCACGGTCACTGATGTTTTTTCTTTCCCTGGGTTGTCAACTTCAATTTTTAATTTTTAATAAAACGAGCTTTCAGTTGCCCAGATCAATAATGATAAGGTTCAGTTGGTTAGAACAATGAGACTTTTGTCTTAATATTGATTTGTTGTCTGGTCACTAAGTCATGTCCAACTCTTTTGTGACCCTGTGGATTGTAGCCCGCCAGGCTCCCTCTCCCCATGGGATTTTCCCAGACAGGAATACTGGAATGGGTTGCATTTCCTCCTACAGAGGATCTTCCTGATAGGAGTTAGTAAACTTAGATACTTCAATGCAAGAATGTCAGAAATGCTCTATATCAGAGGGTCCATCAACAAAGATAAAAGATGTCCAATTCAAGGACTGTTGTGTCAGGCACAAGGAAGATGTCTTTATTTTGACACTTAAGAAACACCAAGTGGTGCAGGTAAAATTACAAACAGACATACTGTGAAACATCATGTCAAAACCAAACCAGACAAAAAGCTCCAAACACCTTCTTACAGTGGCAGATTAGAAAGTATTTGAAAATGGTTACATGCCATTCCTTTTTTCACTTTGGTGAGATGAAAACAACATGATTTTTTTTTTTTAATGTGTTAACAATGTACTCTCTCAGGCTAAGACCTTGTATTCCAAGTTGAAGCCTAGGGCAAAATTTTTATAGCTGAATTATAAATCCCTGAAAATAGAGATTTATAATGGAAATTCTAGAAACCTATACCTAATAGATCTATACTACCTGGAGCCCCTCTAATGAAAAGTGAGCTCTGAGACTTTCTTCCAGATAACTTTGCTAATAAGATTAAATAATGGAGGGAGCTTCGGATGAAATATTTAACAAATAACACTTTTTTGGTATCAGCACATATTGCAATAGGCCCTACACGTCGAAAAACATAAGCAAAAGAAGCTGGATAAAGAAATGTAAGACATGAAAAATTCTTTGGGGGAAATGATGGGTTATTAAGGTTTGGACTGTAATATCATCGTCAATCTATAAAACTTTTACAACCTATTTTTATTTGTGCGGAGATTACATCCCCAAAGCTCAGTGCCAAAGACACATGTTAATAAGCTCACAACTTTTAATTAAGCAATATGTAAAAGTAGATTCCCATTAAGCTGTGATTCGTGGGCTGGTTCATTACAGTGGGCCCCAACCACCAGACAGAGATTCAATACAAATCAAACATATTATCCAGCCTCATATGAGCCTACCAGTGATGTTTTATTGCCAGTCCAGGAGAGAGGCTCATGGATAGTATTTTCCCCCTAAAGAGAGCAAAACCTAATGACCCCATGGTGCTTGTTTAATGAAATGACTCATCTTCATTGTTTATTTGCATAACATAATAATTATTCATACAGTCAATTATCATATATCAGATTATCTGACCTGAGGGGTTAGGGTTTTACTGTCATAAACCCATGGAGAGAGGTCTCCTTGGTTGCTTTGGGTAGTTGGGAGCAAGATTAAATTTTCCTTTACTTCAGTTTGGTTGGGAAAAGAAGCGGTAAGCAATTAATGATCTGGGGACAACTGGTTAAGTGAAAAGAAAATGTGGCTCAATCTTTCCTCTGTAATGTAAATTCTCCATGAATTGAAGTGTTAATTCTAAAAAATAAAATCATGCAACAATGAGGGAAGTATATGATCTCATGATTGACCACACTTTTAGTGTAGAAAGGGCTTCCCTGATTGCTCAGTTGGTAAAGAATTCACCTGCAATTGCAGGAGACCCCAGTTCGATTCCTGGCTCGGGAAGATCTGCTGGAGAAGGGATAGGCTACTCACTCCAGTATTCTTGAGCTTCCCTTGAGCTCTCCTGGTAAATGAGTTCAGCTGGTAAAGACTCCGCCTGCAATGTGAGAAACCTGGGTTGGATCCCTGAGTTGGGAAGATCCCCTGGAGAAGGGAAAGGCTACCCACACCAGTACTGTGGCCTAGAGAATTCCATGGACTGTATAAGGGTCACAAAGAGTCAGACACAACTGAGCGACTTTAACTTCACTTCTTAGTGTAGAAAATGGGACCAGACACAGGGGAAAAAAAAAAAAACTGGGATATTTGACTATATATACAATACAAGTTCTCTAAAATGCAAAATATAACCACCAATACCTTAAAAATGATGTACAATATCCCAAGTATAAATATTTGAATTGGTCACTTAATGACTCAGTTTAATCATTGGATAAAAATTCAGCACTAGTTGTGTACCAGACACTTAATAGTACATAGTTAGACACAGACATGGATGATTTTATACATATATCTGCTAAAGTACCTGGCACACACAGTGTGTCTGTAGATAGATAGATATCATCATATGTGTATTTATCCAGACAAAAGCTCCTAACCAACTATCAAATTCTTATCCTTTGCTTGTGTCTCCTTTAGGCTTTCTCTTAAAGCTTGTATTTTAACCTCTTTTTTATCTGTGGTTAGATCACACTTCTCTGATTCCTAGTATTGTATGTTTGCAATTTTTCTCTTTTTTTTCCCCAGTCTTAACAGAAAAGAAGACTACAACTTTCTTTGTCCCTCAAAAAAATTAATATTAATGTTCCTGCTTTCATCTTTGGAAAATCTATTATTTTTCATATTTTTTCTAGCTTCTCAATTTGTTTAAATGTTAAAAGTATTTCTTTCTGAAAATAGCCTTGGCCCTATCTGATATGTTTTCGTAAATAACGTTCTAATTGTGTCATTATCATTAACTTCTTAATAACTTAGGGTTGCAATTTTTATTTTCTCTTTGGCCCACAAGTAACTTAAAAATTTCTTCAGCATATATCCTTTTAATATAAACTTGCATAATTTAAAAATGCTTGTATTATTATCTGAATATGTATTGCACAACTTCTGTTTTGATTGATTTAGTAGTTATTTTTCTTCTTTGCAGAGTATTCTGATTATATAATGTATTTTTATTAGTGTGCCATGAGCACAGGAAAACATATTTTAAGTTGACGTGATAAAACAGTAACATCCTTCTGTGTAAATTATCCTGATAGGTTGCATTGTTCATATTATCTATATTAGTGGGTACCTGGAAGTTTGTCGTAATTACACTCACTGCTAATTTCCAAGAACCACCCATGCTCTCTTAAATAAAAGTACTTAAGGATTCCTTCCAAGATTATTTGTTAAAAGCTTGCCTCATGACTCATAATTAAGTTGGGTTTTGCGTCTTTGTTTTTGTTCTGTTTTTCTTATATTTACCTGCACGTATTTCCCCCAGCAGCTGATATAAAATTTTCTCCTAAAGAGAATTCTTGTGAACAAACCCTTTTAAAAGCTTCTTTTCATGGTTGCCCTTCATAATATATGATACAAGATCTGGGGGCTATCAGACTAAGGAGAAAATATCATCAGATCTAGAAGGCTTTCAAGTTGACAATTGTGAGAGGCAATTTTATAGTAGAGTGGTAATGTTTTGCTTCCATTATGAAAGTGTTTTGTGAGCAAAGGCTAGAAAGAGGCAAAAGAGTTAATCACACAGACCTCTAGAGGAATTTAACAGCATAGATACCAGATTTAACAGAAGGCCTGGAATGACCTTCCAGACTGAAAAAACAGGTATTTTTTAAGAAATAGAAAACAATCAGAATGACAGAACATAATGAATACAGGTGAGAATATGTATGATTGAGACAAGGAAGTGATGACTTGAGATCATCTTGAGAACTCTGCTCAAATGGGGAATTTGAGCAAGGGAGTCACATGATCTGACTTGTTTTTAAAGGATCATAGGAGATGTGGGCTTGATCCCTGGGCTGAGAAGAGCCTCTGGAAGAGGAAATGGCAACTCACGTCAGTACTCTTACCTGGGAAATCCTATGGAGAGAGGAACCTGGTAGGCTACAGTCCAAGGGGTCAGAAAACAGGTGGACATGACTGAGCGATTAAACAACAACAACAACAAATTAGTTAGTATACTGAGAATGGATCCAAGTGCAGTGAGGGTAAAGGCAGGGAAGCCAGCAGGAGACGACTGCAGAAATCCAAGAGAGCAATCATAGTGCTCAAACTGGGGTGGTGGTAGAGAATTAGCTGATGACGAGCCAGATTCTGGGTTGATTTTCAAAGCATATTCGATAGAGGTACTGAATGGTTGATATAGAGCCAAGAGGAACTGTAAGAGTCAGTATGATTCTTTATATCTGAATCAACCCCCGTGGTAGCATCTCCATCATTTTGTGAATGTTGTTTGCTTTGATCCTGTGGGTGGCAGGGACATGGCTCACATCTTACTGGAAGCTTTAAGAGCCGATCATGCTACTTAATATTCTTTTTCTTTGGCTATGACAACCAGCAGTGTTCTAGAGGGTGATTTCTTGATCAGCCTGGGCACAGAGTGAGAATGATGCTGAAGGGACCTGTGATGGATGTACAGCAGGTACAAGAAATAACCCTTCTTTGTTAAACTAGCAATCATTTCCAGCAATAACCTGGAGTTGCAATATCTCTAATGAACTTATATTCTAGGATCTGGGAAGATGTAAAAATAAATAAATAAAACATTAGTAGCATGTGTTGGAGACTGCTGGCTGCATCAGAAAATGTTCTATGAAAAGATATGAATTTAAAAAGAATTTGCTGTTTAGCAAACAGAAATGAAAGGGGATGAAGGGAGTGGAAGAGTTTGGAGATCTTTAGGGTGAGAAGAGGTAACTGCTTTATATCACCTACCAGCACAAAGTAAACTTGAGAACACCTTTGCACAAAGAAAGTCTTTTGACACGGGTAAAATCAACAGTAATCCCCTCATCCCATTGTGACTATGTCTGGATGGATTATGAGGGTTTGCAATTAATTTAACAGAAAATGGCTCAGGAAAAAGATATAGCTTTTCCATCAGTGCTTAATAAACTCAGAGCATTTGCAATTAACTCATGTCTCAAAAAGAACTGTTAGTGTGATCATTGGCATATGAACCTGACTGGAATCAAATAAATTAAAAAAGCTGCCTAAGTTTCTGAGACTGTTGTACTGCCAAAAAGAGCACTAACCTAAAAAAAAAAAAACAAAAAAAAACCTGTGATTGTCTTAGACTTTAAATAACCTTGAGGCACCAAGGATCAGGAAGCAGTTTGATAAAGCTGCTTAGACCTCAAGAAGGTCATAATCTCTAAAGGTCCCTTGAGAAACAACTAAAGACAATAATTTCAGAGGCAGGAGCTCTCAAAAGACAGCCAAGAGTCAGGGAGAAGAGCAGGCTGGGGGAGCCTACCTCACACGGCAGAACTGAAGGCTGATCACTATATTTCCTACAACCAAAGGAGCAGACTTTCCTAACTGCCTGTGGGGTCTCAGAATGCCCCTGGATCAGTGGTTGCTCCTGTCTTTTTTCTTTGTAATTTAGATATAGTTGATTTACAATGTTGTATAAGCTTCAGGTGTGCAACAATATAGTGATTCACAATTTTTAAAGCACATCTTTTTTTCAAATCAAAATATCTGCTGTTCTGTCTCTGCTCCATAAACATATATTGGATGTATGGGATACTTAATAATTTATGGATATTTTTCCAAACTTTACACTTTCTGTTTTCATTCCAATCCCAAAGAAGGGCAATACCAAAGAATGCTCAAACTACCACACAACTGTACTCCTCTCACACGCTAGTAAAGTCATGCTCAAAATTCTCCAAGCCAGGCTTAAGCAATACGTGAACCGTGAACTTCCAGATGTTCAAACTGGTTTTAGAAAAGGCAGAGGGACCAGAGATCAAATTGCCAACATCTGCTGGATCATGGAAAAAGCAAGAGAGTTCCAGAAAAACATCTATTTCTGCTTTATGGACTATTCCAAGCCTTTTGACTGTGTGGATCACAATAAACTGTGGAAAATTCTGAAAGAGATGGGAATATCAGACAACCTGACCTGCCTCTTGAGAAACCTATATGCAGGTCAGGAAGCAACAGTTAGAACTGGACATGGAACAACAGACTGGTTCCAAATAGGAAAAGGAGTGCATCAAGGCTGTATATTGTCACCCTGCTTGTTTAACTTCTATGCAGAGTACATCATGAGAAGCGCTGGGTTGGAAGAAGCACAAGCTGGAATCAAGATTGCCGGGAGAAATATCAATAACCTCAGATATGCAGAAGACACCACCCTTATGGCAGAAAGTGAAGAGGAACTAAAAGCCTGTTGATGAAAGTGAAAAAGAAGAGTGAAAAAGTTGGTTTAAAGCTCAACATTCAGAAAATGAAGATCATGGCATCCGGTCCCATCACTTCATGGGAAATAGATGGGGAAACGCTGGAAACAGTGTCAGACTTTATTTTTGGGGGGCTCCAAAATTACTGCAGATGGTGACTGCAGCCATGAAATTAAAAGACGCTTACTCCTTGGAAGAAAAGTTATGACCAACCTAGATAGCATATTGAAAAGCAGAGACATTACTTTGCCAACAAAGGTCCATCTAGTCAAGGCTATGGTTTTTCCAGTGGTCATGTATGGATGTGAGAGTTGGACTGTGAAGAAAGCTGAGCACCAAAGAATTGATGCTTTTGAACTGTGGTGTTGGAGAAGACTCTTGCGAGTCCCTTGGACTGCAAGGAGATCCAACCAGTCCATTCTAAAGGAGATCAGTCCTGGGTGTTCTTTGGAAGGACTGATGCTAAAGCTGAAACTGCAGTACTTTGGCTACCTCATGTGAAGAGTTGACTCATTGGAAAAGACTCTGATGCTGGGCGGGAGTGGGGGCAGGTGTAGAAGGGGACGACAGAGGATAAGATGGCTCGATGGCATCACCAACTCAATGGACATGAATTTGAGTGAACTCCGGGAGTTGGTGATGGACCAGGAGGCCTGGCGTGCTGCGATTCATGGGGTCGCAAAGAGTCGGACACGACTGAGCGACTGAACTGAACTGAACTGAAAGCCGATTAACAGTGTTGTGTTGATTTCGGGTGAACGGGGAAAGGACTCAGCCATATGTACACGTATTATCTCCCAAATCATCCTCCATTCAGGCTGGCACATAACACTGAGCAGAGTCCCATGTGCTATACAAGAGGTCCTTATTAGTTATCCATTTTAAACATAGAATAACTTATATTGGTGTTTGTAGCTTCTCTATCAAGTAGAGCTGTTTTCACACTTAATATCACATCTGGTATTACCTCTCTCTAGTGTGCCTCATTGCTCATCCTAATTTATTATTATTATGAAAAATTCCAAATATACTAAAAAAAACCTTAATGTAGTCTCTAAATATCCCCTACGTAGGTTGTGTCCTTTTCATTTGCATCCTCTTCTCTAAATCCTCATTCTGCCCATACTGCCCATAGGGCTTTCTTAGCAGTGTGCAATTTAATCGTCGGATGTCCTTGATTAACACAGACCTATGAGCTACTTTCATTAGCGGAGTCTGATACTAATGTGAAAATATGCAACAAATAAATGCAACAACACTTTCTAGGAAAACAATGTAATTGTAAGTGCTTATTACATAATAAAAGTGGCATTTCAGAATATGAGAAATGATCAACAATTTAATATACCACGTTTTAAGACAACAAATAAACTTTATAGATTAAGCTACAACAAATGAAGAATTGTTATATGCCAAAGTATATACTAAAGCAAACTAAACAACTTCCAGCCTTGGTACACTAACTGTCTGCGTGAGATAGTGGAACATTTCATGGATCCCTGAAGGGAGTACCCAGGGTTGCCTTCCTCACTCTTGAGTACATCCACACCCCACCCCCATCCCCAACTGCTCCTCAGTCACAAAAAGGAAAATATGTGTAAATGCATTGTATTCAAAATAAAATAATTTACACATTTTTATTTATTTTTAATTATAAATTTATTTATTTTAATTGGAGGCTAATTAGTTTAAATTTATTGTATTGGTTTTGCCATACATCAACATGAATCTGCCACAGGTGTACACGTGTTCCCCATCCTGACCCCCCCCCCTCCCTGTACCATCCCTCTGGGTCATCCCAGTGCACTAGCACCAAGCATCCTGTATCCTGCATCAAACCTGCACTGGTGATTCATCTCTTACATGATATTATACATGTTTCAATGCCATTCTCCCAAATCATCCCACCCTCTCCCTCTCCCACGGAGTCCAAAAGACTGTTCTCTACATCTGTGTCTCTTTTGCTGTCTTGCATACAGGGTTATCATTACCGTCTTTCTAAATTCCATATATATGCGTTAGTATACTGTATTGGTGTTTTTTTTTTCTTTCTGGCTTACTTCACTCTGTATAATAGGCTCCAGTTTCATTCACTTCATTAGAATCGATTCAAATGTATTCTTTTTAATGGCTGAGTAATACTCCATTGTGTATATGTACCACAGCTTTCTTATCCATTCATCTGCTGATGGACATCTAGGTTTCTTCCATGTCCTGGCTATTATAAACAGTGCTGCGATGAACACTGGGGTACACGTGTCTCTTTCAATTCTGGTTTCCTTGGTGTGTATGCCCAGCAGTGGGATTGCTGAGTCATAAGGCACTTCTATTTCCAGTTTTTTAAGGAATCTCCACACTGTTCTCCATAGTGGCTGTACTAGTTTGCATTTCCACCAACAGTGTAAGAGGGTTCCCTTTTCTCCCTACTCTCTCCAACATTTTTAAAAAGATGAGGCTTACTTGATTTCACTCAGTCAACTACAATTTAGTTAAGACGTATCATTTGCCAAGGCTCTGAGCTGTTATAGTTGGCAGATCCTCACAAGGATCTCAAATCTGCTAACTACTATGTTCAAGCTACTAGAAGGAATTCCTTGTAGTGATAGTAATGGGAGTTCTCACTTGCAGTGGTGACTTTCCTGTGCCTAGAAGTGTCTAAGATTAAGCAAGATGGCCAACTGGAAGTGATGTAGAAGAAGGAATTTGTGCTTCACATAGATAATGGGATCAGATGACATTATATATAAATATAGTGTGGGGGGGCTTCCCTATGGCTCAGCTTCCCTGTGGCTCAGCCAATGCGAGAGGCCTGGCTCCAATCCCTGGGTTGGGAAGATCCCCTGGAGAAGGGAAAGGCTACCTACTCCAAGACTCTGGCCTGGAGAATTCCATGGACTGTATAGTCTGTGGGGTCGCAAAGAGTCAGACAAGAATAGAGTTTAGAGTGATTATATAGTGTGTGTGAGGTGTGGGTGTGGGTGTGGGTGTGTGTGGGTGGGTTTGTATGTAGTTGTGACTGTGAATTCTTGGTGACTACAAAAGACCATTTTAGAGATATCTCGAATAGGCGCTTATAAAATGGAAATGTCAGAATGCCATCCAGGCTTTTTCCTCTGCTTATCCAACCATTATCAGTTGATTTATTTAATAAAACTGAGGACCAAGAAAGACTGGAAATGCAGCTTTCAATAGAATGTTCTCATGCTGTGATTGTTGAAGTGATAAGTAATTTGCTTTTAATGCCAGCGCATACCACTTAGCACCATATTTAACTGAAGGATGAAAATCACTCATTTTTCATCCACTTGCTTAACTGACACTTAGTGTAATCTATCTCTTGTCACTGAGCTTAATATAAGGAAAACTGAACAGATCTCACTTTTAAATTTACAGCAAGCATTTAAATGTTTAATTCCTTATTTATATTTTTATTCCTTAATAGAATTTAATTTCAACTGGATAATCTATTTGAGCAATAAGAACACAATGTGTACTGGCAAAAATGATCTATTAAAAGTATTTTTTATTTACTGTTTTCAGTTATAACTATAGTCTATATTGTGTATTAGCTCTATGTGAGGAAAAATATCAATGTGAATGACACAAGTTGGTGAGTAACTGCAATATTAGAAAAGAAATTATCAATGAAATAATTGGAAGAAATATGCATGAGTTTATAGATAAAGCAAAGCTTATTTTACTAGGAGATTCCTGAAAAATAATTATTAGCACTGTAATTGTCCTCAATTTACTGAGAAAAATAACTGAATTGATAGATATATAGTCCCCTAGAAACCTATCTTGAATTTTGAAGTAACACTTTGTATGAATATGTGTACACTGCAAATATGTGTACACTGCAAAGAGAACATTATACTGAAGACGCTCATGTTAGAACTCTTGTTCTTACAGAGCATCTATTATCAAAGGCCACTCCTTTCTCTCCTTATCCATGTTTGGAGTTCATAAAAGGCCATAGGAATGAGAGGAATTGATTAGAAGAATAAAAAGGTCCTTTTTTTCCCTTTACTTATTTTTCTACTAAGAAACTAACCATGTGTGTACATCTAAATTAAATAGGTTGTTTCAATTCCAATGCAAATGGGGTATTCACTTCAGAGATAAGACAAGTACCCAAATCTTATTTCATTGTTGAACTAAGTTATAGCATGAGCCCATGAACATTGGAGTGGGCCTTTTCAACAAGAAAGAATCCTTGAAAAAACATGGTAGTTAATCTCTACCCACCACACATACACACAAAATGTTAATGAAAGTGCTATATTAATTCATATGTTGAAGCTATTATATAACACTTTATGCTCAGTAAGATCAGTTCAATGGCAAGGAAAATAATTGTCAAACAACTCGAACAACAAAACACTTGACTTTAAAATACTGAATAACTTCTGCTTTACAGTAATGTTGTATTAGACTTTTTGGATTAGGAAATACGCTGTGGCCACGAGCATCCTTCGGGAGCAAGAAAAGATTATTTTTCTTATTTACACCTATCCTTTTATTGAGATCACCAATTCCTAAAGGAAACACAAGAAAAGAAAAGTTATCAATTGAGTACTGATCTCTGCAATGTTCATTCAATTCAGTGTTTTACAACACTTCAATATAAAGTGAAGTGAAACTTGGCTTATCAGTTTACACTTTCATCCAGTGAAAATTGACTGAGCACTTAGTAGTTCAAAGAACTGTGCTGAGGACTTCAGAGGGTACCACTAATTAAAGCAGAGAGCTTACATTTTAGTGAGAAAAAAAAAAATAATAAAAGTGATAGGAATTCCCTGACGGTCCAGTGGTTAGGACTCCAAGCTTCCACTGCAGGGAGTCACGGGTTCTATCCTAGGTCCAGGAACTAAGATCCTGCATGCCATGGAATACAGCCAAAAGAAAGTGACAGGCCTATAAAATAAATATATGCATGCTCAGCCGTGTCCAACTCTTTGCAACCCATGAAGTGTAGCCCACCAGACTCCTCTGTCCGTGGAATTTTCCAGACAAGAATACTGGAATGGGTTGCCACTTCCTATTCCAGGGGATTTTCCTAACCCAGGGATCAAACCCAAGTCTCTTTAGTCTCTTGCATTGGCAAGCAGATTCTTTACCACTGTGCCACAGGTACTTTTATTAATTCAGTTAAGCAAATGATGGTTCAGTGAAAAAAAAAATTACCTTATCATTTGTTCAACTACTTCTGTTTTATCTACTTGTCCTAATCAGTTCAGTTCAGTTCAGTCGCTCAGTCGTGTCCGACTCTTTGCGACCCCATGAATCGCAGCACGCCAGGCCTCCCTGTCCAACACCAACTCCTGGAGTTCACTCAGACTCAAATCCATCGAGTCTGTGATGCCATCCAGCCATCTCATCCTCTGTCGTCCCCTTCTCCTCCTGCCCCCAATCCCTCCCAGCATCAAAGTCTTTTCCAATGAGTCAACTCTTTGCATGAGGTGGGCAAAGTACTTGAGTTTCAGCTTTAGCATCATTCCTTCCAAAGAAATCCCAGGGTTGATCTCCTTCAGAATGGACTGGTTGGATCTCCTTGCAGTCCAAGGGACTCTCAGGAGTCTTCTCCAACACCACAGTTCAAAAGCATCAATTCTTCAGTGCTCAGCTTTCTTCACAGTCCAACTCTCACATCCATACATGACCAAAGGAAAAACTATAGCCTTGACTAGACGGACCTTAGTCAGCAAAGTAATGTCTCTGCTTTTGAAATACTATCTAGGTTGGTCATAACTTTTCTTCCAAGGAGTAAGCATCTTTTAATTTCATGGCTGCAGTCACCATCTGCAGTGATTTTGGAGCCCAAAAAAATAAAGTCTGACACTGTTTCCAGTGTTTCCCCATCTATTCCCCATGAAGTGATGGGACCGGATGCTATGATCTTCATTTTCTGAATGTTAATAATTGAATGAAATACAGTTGAAGATGCAGAAATCTGCTTACATGTATACATTTATTTCTTCTCAATATATTTTGTACTGATACAGGTCTATCACAGAACTTACTGTATCTGGCTGCACTCTTTCGGGCCTGGGGAGGCTTCTTACTTATAGTATAAATGATAACATAGTAAAGATCTGGCCTTAATACCCCCCCTCATTTCTCCTTCACACTATCTTCCCAAGAGCAAATATTTACTGGGGCCCTGCATAGGGCCAGGAATTGTTCTAAGTTCTGTTAATAGGAAGATACATTTGGAAAATTCTCCACACTGGTAATTCATGCTCTACTGAGGAAAATAAAGCATATCATTAGAATAGAAAGCTACTAAGTAAAAGTGGAAGGAAGTAGCTGGTGACCACAGCTACGAGCAGGAGTGGAGGTAAGGAAGTCAAGAAGTCATAGACACTGATATTCACATTGAAAGAGGCATTATTATATGTTGATCTGCCTTCAGTAATAGGATGAAAAATATAGTCAGTATGTGCATATGCTAATTTCTGCCAATAGAGGGAACATGTAGTATAATCCTTAATGCAAATGCCTTATGTAAGATTGAAGATATGCTCATAGCTAGACAACAATCAAAGATGGGGTTGAAAAATCACCAGGATCAGATGTGTTCATGTTCCCCAATTATAGGTATGAAACTTGACGTCTCTAATTTACTCTGTTTTCTGTTTGAGAGAGGTGACTCTCAAAACACCTGCTCACTCTTCCTGAAAAAGGCAGCACTATTTACAAAAGCTAGGACGTGGAAGCAACCCAGATGCCCAGTGACAGTTAACTGTGTAAAGAAGATGTGGTACATATGGACAATGGAACATCACTCAGCCGTGAAAAGGAACAAAACTGGGTCATTTGCAGAGATGTGGGTGGACCTAGAGTCCATTAATCCAAAATGAAGTCAGAAGGAGAAAAACAAATATTGTATATTAACACATGTATGTGGAATCAAGAAAAATAGTACAGATGAACCTATTTTCAGGGCAAGAATAGAGACACAGATGCTGAGAGCAGATATGTGGACACAGGTCGGGGGAATAGGGGAGTGGGATGAATTGGGAGATGGGGATTCACATATATACACTACCACGTGTAAAACAGATAGCTTATGGAAACTTGCTGAGTGGCGCCAGGAACTCATTTCAGGGCTCTGTGGTGACCTAGAGGGGTGAGAGAGGGGAGGGTCATGGGAGGGAGGTCCAGGAGGGAGAGGCTACACACACACACACACACACACACACACACACATATACAGCTGATTCACTTTGTTGTCCCACTCCAGTACTCTTGCCTGGAAAATCCCATGGATGGAGGAGCCTGGTGGGCTGCAGTCCATGGGGTCGCTAAGAGTCGGAGACAACTGAGCGACTTGACTTTCACTTTTCACTTTCATGCACTGGAGAAGGAAATGGCAACCCGCTCCAGTGTTCTTGCCTGGAGAATCCCAGGGACGGCAGAGTCTGGTGGGCTGCCGTCCATGGGGTCGCACAGAGTCGGACACGACTGAAGCGACTTAGTAGCAGCAGCAGCAGCAGAAACTAACACAACATTGTGAAGAACTATACTCCAACTAATAAAACAAAAACACCGAGAAAGATCAGAGGACCTAGGTGTCGTCTGCATTATTGCTCTATAGAAAGGATAGGAGATTTTTAAAGATGCAGAATTTTCTATAACCCATCCACTCTCTGATAGTTCATTGTCCATTTGTGATCCTAAATCTTATTCCAAACCTCCAGCTGAAAAGAGAAAAGCAAGGGAGTGAAGAGGAAAAGGAATAATACAAAGAACTGGCAAGAGGGCTTTGCTACTTTGATCCTCTTAGAAAGAGCTGGGAAGACCTTAGCAGGGGAAAGTAAGGAGCCAACATCTGAAGCAGCCAGTTTGGGGTTGTTTGCTGTTATCTCAGAATACAAGATACAGGCTCTGCAAAACAACTCATTTAAGTGACTTGGTTGTTTTTTTTTTTTTTGGTTGTTGTTAAGTAATTTTTCCTTTTTTTCCCCCCTTGAATCTTCTTCTAGGAAAAAAAAAAGTGAAAATTTTATGCTAAGTGAAGGACAAAGGGGATTTATTTAGACTTGGTTATATCCTCT
Source organism: Oryx dammah (assembly GCF_014754425.2). Classification (NCBI taxonomy): domain Eukaryota; kingdom Metazoa; phylum Chordata; class Mammalia; order Artiodactyla; family Bovidae; genus Oryx; species Oryx dammah. The sequence goes on from NW_024070195.1 coordinate 5,874,701, forward strand.
TCTTGGAGAAGGAAATGGCTACCCACTCCAGTATTCTTGCCTGGAGAATCCCATGGACGGAGGAGCTTGGTGGGCCAGAGTCCATGGGTCGCAAAGAGTCGGACACGACTGAGAGACTTCACTTTCACTTTCACTATATCCTCTTCTAGCCATTCCACTTATTCCCTCCGTGAAAGAACACACTTCCATAGAACAGCGTGGAATATGATATTCTATCCCTCTTCAAACTCTGCAGTAGCCAAGTAGCTCTTTCTAAGCTGATGAAGATTGGCAGGATTCTGTGCTGTCTGAAAACACGTTTGGGATGATCATGAAGTCGAACTTTTGTTTCCAACACCGATTATTGACTTTCAGTAAAGTGCATATTATCAGGCAGTAGATTGGAAAGGAAGCTGAACGTAGTCTTCTCACAATGACTTGGGCATCACTGTGGAGCTTTAAGCAAACAACAGGAACGCACTTAGTTGAGACCCTGGCGTACAGCAGTGAGCAAATATTTAATCACAGGTAAATACCTTTTTCATTCTAAAGAATTTCTTTTCATTTCTCTTGATTTAATATCCGGGGAGTCTCCCAGTGTACTGTCTATTTCACTTAGATGCTTCTGAATAGCTGTGACCAGTTCACTGGGGATAATCGTTAAACCACCGATATCACCAAACACCTGAAAAGTGGTGACAAGATGGCATGTGTTAATTTACCACGTTTCAAAAAAATGTTTAGGGAGAGTGAACAAAAGCTATGATTTTTTTCCCCCAAGTTTTTCCCTCAGGGGGAAAAAAACAGCTTGGAAATGCCATTTTTGTTAACTTAATTCCATATTTTAACAGGAGCCTTCAATTTAGGTTTGATTTGGTTCCATTTGTCTCTGACTTTGACAATAATTTTATAATGCACCAAAAATATAAATAAATAAGCATGTGTATAATATTTAGTAACACAGAACACAGGGTCGTAATCAGCAATCTAAACACATGTGAAAAGTGAATTATCCTAATCCTACAGAAACCAAAATGGTCAAAGTAAAGTGCGAGGCTGGGGTTTTCTTTTTTGCTTTTAATAATTGTTGTGTGATGAAATGGAGAGAAGACAAAAATATCAGGGGAAAGCACGGACAACATTCCTTTGGGTAGGAACTCATTGTCCCCGGAGAAGCTTTCTGTAAACACAAGACTAATTATCCTTGAGCACAACTAGTGGCCATGCCAACATCCCGTTTCACTTGTCACATACAGTTTGGGTTTATTTCTGGGCTGTTTATAATAATCATCAATTTCACTGACTTCATCTGTCTTCCCTACATCTTGAACTTATGTAACATTTCCAAGAATTCTGCTGAAGGACTGTTTTCCCCAGAACTTATGGCCTTTTGAACTGAAGGCCACCCTGATGAGAAAGGCAGGGACCCCCTCTATGTCAACACTGGCAAACTGAATGCATGTCCCTGGATACAGAAGAGAACTTCCACTGTAATTCCCACTCATGTGGGGTAAATAAAAAGCCTTTTGTGATTAAGCAGAAATAGATTAGATCTTTGACATCTACAGCTAAATAATGTTGAGGAAATCTGGACACCTTCATTTCTTCTCTTGCTGAGTCTCTCTTGTCCCGTTTTCTTAGAGTGCCCCCCACCCACTGTTCCCTAAAATTGTTCTCCATCATCACTTTCCTGTCATTCTTCTTTTTATTAGATCCACTACTGGGCAGGGGAGCCAGGGCTGCTATGAGACTTGTGGGATCTTAGTTCCCAGACCAGGGATTGAACCCAAGTCCCAGCAGTGCCACAGCCAAATCCTAACCACTGGACCACCAAAGAATTCTCTTCCTGTCATTCTTAACCATCCCTTTCTTTTTAAATTCTTCACTATATTCCTTTCTTTTCTCTTCCCAGTGCACTTTTTTTTAAAAAATATAAATTTATTGGGAAACATGCTGTGCCACACCAGCATTTATTTCATCTTCTTTCTTATCAAGACTCTCTAAAAGTTCAACTCAGAGTCGCCATCTGAATTGGTCCATCATCTTGCGACATCTTCCCTTTTAGATCCTCCTATGATGGATCATGCCAGTAGTTCTTGGAATTTCTGAAATACACATTCCTCATACCAAGTGGGATGGCAGTCACCCGAATGAGAAGTTTCAAAATGACAAGTTCCCTTTCTCCTAAGTTTCCTGCTATTTACAATCTTTCTTTGTTATTGAGAGTTTGATTCAAGAGTAAGAACTTCAATCACTACTTTATCCTCTAGGACATAAATTATTGGAATTTTTTTAAACTCAGTACTATGTCTTAATTAACAGGGATTCCTAAAATGTCCATAGGGTGTGGGCAAGGAAGGTCATGGCACCAGGCATGGTTTTATTTGCTCAAGATTTGAGGAACTTCCCCAGTTATCATCTGGACTAATTACCTGGAAGGGTTTCTATATCCTGATGCAGAGGGCCATGGACCAAAAGCATGAAGCCTTCTGTTCTATTGGTTTTTTGAACTTGCTTCTAAACTTTAAACTATTCCCCTCATCCTCATCACAACTGCCACCATAATATATCAAAAATGTACTTGTAGAAAATGATCTGCATGTCTATGTGAATAGACATCAGATTAATAAATAATACTTTGCCCTGATAGGTTTGGGAAAGAGGGAATAAAAATATAATATATCCTTAATTATAGTCAGTAAAGAAAGTTATCTGTTGTCACTTCTCAGTTAATTGTTGTGTAAGACTATTCACTTTCCAATTACTGTATCTGTTTAGGGTCACATTTCAAATGATTTTTGCTAGAAAAATAAGCTAATAATATTATGATCATACTTATTTTATGAGTTTCATTGATTACTGGGAAGAAACATTGCTAGAAAAAAAATATTGCAAACAGCTAAGATCTCATGGCGAGCTTGCTTTTAAATGTGCTGTGCTTTGAAAAAAAAAAAAAAAACTGGTCGTACAGCATTTTTCAAAGGCAGAAAGTAACAGTAAGCTATGCTGTCCATGTGATCTCACAGTTCAAACATATCACTATCTCTTTAAGTTACAGACAGCACAGTTTGTGTAGCTATAGCCAGAAAGATTATCAAAATGTTGGGCAAACTTCCTATCCAATGCAGTGGTGGCTTTCTATTGGCCTGCTTTTTCTGGAGGGCAATTTGGAGATATATACTGTATTAATGTGTATAAGAAATATGTTTATAAGTATATATCCTCTTAAATTCTCAGATTCTTTGGCCTAGTAATTCCACTGTCAAAATCTAGCCTTAAGAAATAATAAAGAATATCCATGAAAATGCCCCGAGAAACTCCAAATGTTACCCATTCATAAAAGCAGTTTAAAAAATGGCAAAAACACTTACAATCAACTTTTTTGGGGGGCGGGGAAACTAGATCTGGCACATTACGTGACTGAGGCCGAAGCCACCACGGACTTGTCTAGCTGCTCAGGCCCCCACGAGCGCAGTGTCATACACGTATGATTGTGAACGAATAGAGCGCAAGTTTGGGCATCGCCAGGCAGTGTGACCAGCAAAGAATTTCTGCAGAGAAAGACAAGGGTAGTTCAGGCCATGTGGATGTACGGAGCTGGTGGTCAGTAGAAACACCCATGGCCATGGAGACAGCACATGTGAGTTCCTTGCGTCTGTGCTTGAAGCAGGACTGGCCCTCTTTGGTATAAAGAAGCCCCTAGATTTCTTAGAAATTGTGATAAACAGGCCTTAAGAAAGAGATAGCGAATTGACTACTAATAAGGGTGGATATACCCTGAAGTATCTACTTAGAAGAATAGAGTTGACTTTATTTGCCATCTGACTGGTAGAAGGGGTTGTACTCAGCTCCCAAAAACACATGTTGATCAACCTTTAGTGCATGGTCATTATAAAGATGGTTAGGGGGCTGGGGAAGAGGAATAATAAAGTAGATACAACATTCAGACAGATTTGGTTTCAATTTGCTAAGCTGAACACAGGACGTATATGTGCATAGCACTAACTCACTAGCAATATTGATGGGCCAGGTGAACTCTTTATGGCTCCACAGTGAGAGGAAATTTTCTCCAACAAAATTCAGATAGCTGTACCTGAACTACGGGTAAAGAGTCTTAACATTAGGTTACAATTGTAGATCTCAAAATAGAACTAGAAAAAAATAGAAACATCAGCAACGAAAAAATAGAACTGGAAGCAATATGCCACTCAGAGTAAATAATAGATCGAATCAACGTTATTTAAGAGAAAGGAAGTTTGCATTTTGAAAAAGTAGAGCATGGATGTTAATTTCCTCAAACAGTTAAATAAGGACTGACATTCGGATTTATTTTCCAGGATTGAGTGAAGATGGGGTGTCAGTAGTGATGGTTATGTTGATCACCAGCCCTGTGAAAAGCATAACTCAAAGCACACCGTCCTTTCATTTTTGCGAAAATATACTTTACTTGGTTGTAAAAATAAAGAACATTCAATGTTCTTAAGATTAAATATCTGAATATTGCTTCTGAAGTAGCAGCTGTCATCTTAAATCCAAAGTCTAGTTTGTTTACTGACTGTATTTTATATCCTTTAGAAAATGACACAAAATGGCAATAAAATCATCGTAAGTATTCTACAGGGGAATATAAATGCCCTTTGGTTACAGTGCATGTATCTTTATACATAATTCCAGTTTATTTTCCCTGGAATTATGTTAAATATGTAAAAAGCCTTTTCTCATAAAGGTAAAAATGCTAGATGTTTCTGAGTTGTAATTTAGCATTAGTGTCAAGATTGCTTCAGAAAATAAGCCACTGTTACTGTTTCATGCCTGTGTGTGTCATTCAGCACACTATATATGATTCTGCACATAAAATAAATTTATATGATTTTATCTCAATGTTTTATTAAATACAAATGGGTTATAATAATTTATAGGATACAAATTTGTAAAAATAACTGACAACCGATTTTTACTTTGCTTAATCATATTATCCTTCAATAATTGCTTCAGGTCATTATAGAAGAATTTGTTCCATAAACTGAAAAGGAAAATCTAATACTTCTGTATCTATGGATTCTTAAATCGTTCATTTGTAGATATGATATTGACACAATTACAAAATGTATCAAAATATTTTCATGATATTTCTATACATAAATACAAGAAAAAATAATTATGTTTAAGGTTTTGTGGCTTTTTTTCATCAGTGAATTATCTTTGACTTTTTAAGAAATCAGTAGTAGGCAGCCTTGTCAAATGGAATCAAGATAAAAATCACTGATTAGTTGCATTGTCATATTCTGAAATGCTCAGCTCAAGCATTGACTGTTGGAGGCATGGGTTTAAAATATGTTTTAAGCAAAAGGTAGAAACTTCCAGTTATAAGATAAATAAAGACTAGGGATAAAATAGAAAACTATAGTTAATGCTGCTGAATGATAGATAAGAAAGCTGTAAAGAGTCGATCCTAAGAGTTCTCATCACAAGGAAAATTTTGTTAGTTTCATTTTATTGTATCTGTATGAGATGATGAATATTGAAACTATTATGTTTATCATTTCACAATACATGTAAATCAAACCACAGTGTTTTATGTTAAGATTATACAGTGATGTATGTCAATTGTTCCTTAATACAACTGGAAAAAAATTAAAAGCAAATATATTTATAATGCAAAAAACTCAAAACTTTCCAAATTTATAGCAACTTATGATTAATAAATAAAAAGCATAAAAATATTTTTTTCAAATTTAGGTTACCTTTTAAGTTATGGTTTCTAAATTCCAATACAATAAAGAAAAAATATAGATGAGTGAAAGTGAATGTATTTTGCCCAAGTTAAAAGATTCATTCTGTATTGACTGTGCAATAAAGATTTTTTACCTCTATAATGTTTATATTAAATATTTAAACATATGCTTTAGTTAGTATGTCAAGGCTTATTTTTCAAACTGCTTTTGTACACTTAATAAACCTTTTAAAATATTTCCTATGACTTAGAATTCCAGAAAAATGTTCTCCTCCAATATATCATGCATATATGTATTGTTCCTGATAGATAAATGAAATAATAGAACAAATCTTTTCTACAACTTTCATAAGTTTAATTATTTGGAGAATCAAAGGAAATCTAAGATGCTGAAAATTATTCTATAAGTAAATATTTTTTAAAATATGCATGTGATTATTCTTTTGTTTTTATATGCAAATAAAAATGTAGTCTATAAAAAACAGATGCTACCAAAGAATAATTGTCTCAAATTATGAGTACAAATGAAATATAGAGAAATGTATTATTTATAAGATTGGACAAGTGAAGTTATTTTAGAAAAGGCCTGTAGTAACTCTAAAATGTTTTTAAAAGTCACACCTTAATAAGTAAAATCAAAGTAGTTCTTTAGGATTTTCTAAAGAAACCAAACATAGTTTTACCAAAATTAATTTAGTCATTAGCATTTATATTTTTGACCCATAGAAATAGGACAAATAATACCTTTTTAGAAGTATTAGCTATATTTTCTGAAAATGTGTTTGAAATCTGTTGCATTTATTTTACAATTATAATGTGCTAATTTTAAAAAAACAAAGCCATTGTTCCTCTTACAGGTTACCAATTATATATATAAATAATAACGTAAGCCTGAAGTGAGAACCATCTTGCTTAGTTTTGTGAAAAGCAAACCATGTCATAGCAAGTTTCACTGACCTAATTATTACTAACAAATAAAATCATTTATTTTGATAGATACATATGGAAATAATAATTTTGTCAAGTAATTTTCAAAAGGAGAGAAATCTCTGAATATTTAACTTTTATTTAAATGATTAGTAAATATTTCTATTTAAGACTTTTCATGGTAGTATGATAAGAGAATGTCTTATAAGTGAACTTATATTGTAATACTAGCCTGATAACTGAATTCTTCTTTGCTCTTACATTCTGCTTTTTCATAATTTGTTTTTCAAAATGGAGTCCAAGTTTGAAATACAATACAGTGCTGTCCCTCTGCAGTTTATCACAATAACGAATCATTCTTAGGAAAAAGAAATAGCAAGATAGTATCAAGAACTTATTTTTTTTAAATCAATAGAAGCGGCAGCTATTAAGTTTGAATATGAGAACCAAAAATAAAAAACAATCCTGTACTTGACATTTTTAGCAATATTTTATGCAAAGTCATAAGTACTGCAGTATGTCTTATAAGCAGTTGTGCCCCAAGAACTTACTGCATCTTTTCATGCAGGTGTTGTGCACAAAATGTAAAGTTTTTTAAACTTGGGGAATGAAAATGGGACTTTCTTCTATTTGTAAAAAATGGGGGTAATTTTAATATTTTCTTTAGGCCAGCTGATTTTAATATTTTCTTTAATATTTTCTCTATGCACAATGAGAAACACAGGCACACTTTGCCCCTTCTCCTGGACAATGACTTTCAACAGAAGGAAAACTTGGATAGAGAAATTCTCGACAATTTATATAATTCCTGTAGACCCCAAGTTTTCAGTATTTTCCTATTGATTTCTCTTCTTCATTTTTGTGTATTTCTCTCTGTCTTCCCCGCACACACACACACACAGCAACTTAGTCATTGTAACAAACAGATATGGGAATTTCCAAAAACAACAAATAGTCTTTTCTGGAAGATATTAAAATAGAAGAGTTACAAATGAGAATGCTCAGTTGTTTGTATTATGTTCTGCCGTGCAAATCACTGATTCAAAGACAGAATGTGGTGCCTCCTTCTCTACTTAAAGCTTCATGCAGGCTTGCAAGATAAACCTCCCTCTGCTGCCTTCTTGCTGAGGGTCATATGGTTTTGGGTTAGTCCCTCTACACCTGCTCTTCACACCAATGGCCACTCACTTCCATAAGCAGAAGAAAAATACCTAGCCAAGTCAAACCCATCTAATCATAAAATTGTGGTTCTGATTTTGTTTTCACCTTTCTTCTCCTGCTGTTTTTTCTATCAGCAGAACATTTAATAACCACTAATTGGTTAATCTGTTTCTTAGGCAAGTATTAATATTCTCATTTTGCAGACGAAGAATCAGGCCTCCTGCTGCGTATCTACAGGCCTTGGGTAAGGAGCTCTTCAGATGGGAGATTCAAAGTAGGTGAGCCTGTCCTCTGGAGGATGAGAAATTCGCCTGGAGTCACTCAGCAGGGCCTCCCGGAGCCTCTGTTAGATCTCTGGGTTCCTGACTCCCACTTCTCCGCTCAGACCACCAGGCGACACTGCCTCTAATGACAAAAAAAAAAAACCTTTTCCCATTCCACCCCAACTAATGCTCCAAGGACTTTCTTAATTGCAATGGATACCCTGGGATCCGGAAGCTTATTTGTGACTTGATGAGTCTGCCACCAGTGTTGCCTGGGTTTCTAAGTTTTGTAGCACTCAAAACTTTAGAATCATTTTGTACTTTCAAAAATAACTCACGCTGCGAAGCAGAGACAAAGCATTAACATATACACACTACATATATAAAATAACCACAAGGACCTGCTGTATAGCACAGGGAACTACACTCAATATTCTGTAATAACCTATAAGGGAAAGAATCTGAAAAAGCGTATATATATATGTATATTGTATATATATATATATATTGCATATATATATATTGCATATACTATATATAGATATATACATATAGCAAGTCAACTACACTTCAGTAAATAATTAATTAATTAATTTAAAAAATGTTCCTCTGCAGAGAGTCCATGGAATCTCCCAGGCTCAGAGAGGTTGGGAAAAAGAGAACTCAGGAGACGCCCTCACCTCCTGACAGATCACTGACCATCTTCGACAAGCATGAAGGGGATTTTATTGCTTAAAGTCAAATATGTTGAACGCTGTAAGAACTGTGTCATCTCAGGACACAGACCTGGATGAAAAAAAATTGGTGAACATAAATCCATAGGAAGGATCGTTTGTAGTATAACTTCTATACCCACCCGATGAAAGCTGACCTTTCTAGTGCAGAAATTATTCTATTCCAAAACCATAGCTTTTCACAAAAAAATTTAAAACTGGCAGATAACCTGCTTCAAAACTCAAATTGCTAAGGTTTTCTTGAGGGAAAAAAGAAAAGGTTAATACGTGACCTATATTTCATATCAGAATTAGCAGAGACTTAGAAATCACTGTTGTCACAAACTGGAGCTGCGTTAAATGCAGAAGGAGCTCGGAACCTGAGATACCCTGTTTAACAACCACCATGAAACCTCTGAGAAGAGAGTTCGGGTTATAAAGATGAAGCATTTGACTCCTTTTTGTTTCCCAATCTAATTTGTAAATGAATTTGGTACAGAGGCAGCTACCTCTCTTTCTTCCCCTAACAGAATATCCATCAAAATGTGGCACAGATCTTACAGGTGTCTCTAAACAGATCTGAGTCATTTCCGAAGTATTTGCTCTTGTTTAATCGCTCAGTCATGTCCAACTCTTTTGCCACCCCATGGGCTCTAACCTGCCAGGATCTCCTGTCCATGGGATTCCTCGGGCAAGCATACTGGAGTGGGTAGCCATTTTCCCCTCCAGGGATCTTCCAGACCCAGGGATCAAACCTGGGTCTCCTGCATTGGCAGGCAGATTCTTTACCACTTAGCCACCTGGGAAGCCCTTCCTAGGTATAAGTTCCCTCCATTCACATGATATAGGCATTAATGGAAAAGATCTCATGGAGCATAATTACTCATCAAGTAGTATAGTTTGGCATCCCAAAATTCAAGGCAATTTAAAGATTTCCTTGAGCAATAGCTAGGTGCCTAGTACACAGATAGGGAATTCAAAGGGAAAAGTTAACTTTAATCCAAGTAGATGAATACTTATAAACTACAGTTTGAAAAGCTGAATAGATGTTTCTTTAATCCAGAAAGTATAATCTATCTAAGTGCTGTTGGAAATTTCTTTACCATGCATACGTCTTTGGGAAAGATAATACATGGATTTCATTTCCCACTGAAGTTGCAAAAAAAGTCTCAAATCCATTCCAATTTCAGGTTTTGTAGCTCAAAAAGCCAGTAACAGATCTGACTGTGCCTGCAAGGAGTCAAGATATAAAAGAAAGTAGGAATATTGTTGAATAGCCAGTCACACGGCTGAAAGAAAACCTGCCTAGTCTTCAGTATGCTCTGGGACTGGTATGGTTTTATGGTTCCTATCCTCTGGGAGACACAGTTTAGTACTGGAAACAGGTTTAGAACAATAAGATCTAGTACTCTTAAAAAGGGGCTTCTCGGGTGGTGCTAGTGGTAAAGAACCTGCCTGATGATACAGGAGACATGAGCCGCGGGTTCAATACCCGGTTGGGAAGATCCTCAGGAGGAGGGCATGACAACCCACTCCAGTATTCTTGCCTGGAGAATCCCATGGACAGAGGAACTTGGCGGTCTATAGTCCATAGAGTCACAAAGAGTCGGATACAACTGAAGTGACTTAGCACGCACACAGGCACTCCTAAAAAGTGTTAAGAGAAGCTGTAAAGAGGCTGCTGCTGTGCTGCTCTGTCATATCTGACTCTTGTGACCCCATAGAGCCTGCCAGGCTCCTCTGTCCATGGGACTCTCCAGGCAAGAATACTGGAGTGGGTTGCCATTTCCTCCTTCAGGGGAGCTTCTCAACCTAGGAATCGAATCCGTGTCTCCTGCACTGGCAGGCAGGTTCTTTTACCATTGAGCCACCTGGCAAAGAAACTAGATCCTTTCAAAGTGGATTTCATAGTGGACAGAACAGGTGACACTAAAGTATAAAGAAATAGGCGGCTGGGCTTTAGACTCGGACTGCAGAGAGCAGGACCCTGTGCCTTTCCTGGGATCTGAAAAATAGAGGAAAAGCTGGCTTTGTATTTGTATTTGTATTTGTTAACATCTCAGTTGGGAACAGGCTTAGAGGGGTCCAGACACTTCCACCATCACATAATCAACCATTAGATAATCCCACAGCATGGAAAACCCAGACAACCATAACCAGGTAGGTCAATAATACTTCCTGCCCCATCTCCGCAATCCTAGAAGTTATCTTATTTTTAGCATAATGGTACTACATTTGAAAAAAAAGTTTAAAAGTTGAATGATTTTAATCATGCACGATCCATGTTGTTGTTGCTCAGTCACTAAGTCGTGTCTGACTCTTAGCGACCCCATGGACTGCAGCACAGGAATGGCCAATCACTCCCCTATTCTTGCTGCCAGAATGCCATGAGCATGATCCATAGCACCGTGTAATGCATAGTGCCCCCCTTTTAAAAAGACCTAAAATACGTTGCCAATGTTATCTCATTCATCTGTCCCAAATCCCTATGAGGCAGGTAGCATAAATATTCATAACCCAGTTTTACAGATAAAGGTGGAGTCAGAGACGGGGGAAATGACTAAACCAAGGGCCTAGTGCACGTGCAGGGGTGCAGAAGGGTCAGTAGCAGCCTGTGATCCAAAGCCCCAAAGAGTTACATGGGGCCTCGTCCTCATCTGCCTACCCGCTTCCTTGCTACAATATGCACAATCCCCTCCTCTATCAGGGAGAGGCAGGTGAGACAATGGGTCTAGCACGCCTCTGCTTCTCTGAGAGCCTGAGAGAGTCACTCAAGTACCAAATACCGTTGTGGGCTGGGTTTTGTAGACAGGAGAAGCACGCTAATCTGCAAGGCTGAGCTCTAGACAGTTAGAAACTTCTTCAAGGTTATAGTCAAAGGGATTTTTATGAAGGCATACTTTCATCAACCTCATAACAGAAACAGCTATAGCTAAACTCCACAGGGAAAGTGTGATGGGAATGGAAAGATCCTCATGCTGCAAATTCTTAGCAACAACGTGCCACTGCGAAGGGCGTTTCATGCCAGCAAGACCAGAGAATCGGATGTGATATGTATCTGAATTCTGCTCCTCCACCCTTATCTCCATCAAATAATGGGAAATAACACACTTTCTGACCTCATGATTCAACACCACTGTTGATGCTAACGAGGACCTCAGGTTCCAACATGCCTGGAAGTTTGAATCCTGAGACTATGAAGCGATGTAAGAGGGTTTTGTGTTTTTGTGTTTTTTGTTTTTTTTTTTCTTTCAAATAAACTCAGCTCACCAAAAGACCTTGACTTTTTAGAAGGAAATATAACCAAGATCTTTGCCAAATGCTACTATAAAAATTTTGAAACATTTAGGAAATGGAGGCTTTTCTTTATTTTCTTCAGATTTATCTTATGGAAAAAAATATGAAACGGCACCATCTCATTCATTTTGTGTAAGAGCATTTAAGCAAAGGGCTGTGCACTTTTCTGCCACATCAAAGTGTCTATGGACTCATATTTCTTCTTCATCAATCTGCAGGTATTTCCAAACATTAACTGAGTCAAAGTTTATCAGGCAGATTCCCGAATTATTTCACGTAATTTGTTTCCCGCCTCTCTTCCAAAAGCTATGCCCAGAAACATTTTTTTTTCCTTATGTGGTACCTTCATTTCTTTAGGAAGACATTAAAATACATCTTCAAGTCCTATATGGTATTAGAAGCATCAGTTATAATATGTTTGCAGATTAATTTGGAAGCTTTAAAACTGAGCATAAATACACTCACATATTTGCATGCATGACGACATATACGTCATTTGCATCAAAATTTTTTCATGTATACTCACCTCAACAATGGCACCGCTAGGGAGCCTAAGAAAATGGCGGTATAGCTCTTGGAACCCACTGGGATAAACGGTGTACACAGCTACATGAGAAGTAATACCTCCTGGACTAAGTGCAGTCACAGAAATTTCACTGTGCTGTTGGAGGTCACAGCTGGAGATGCTGGACTGGACGCCATGCTTTTTCCAGATATAATCATACACTGCCACCTAGTGAGACACAGAGACCCCCCCCCCAACCCCCCAGCCCCAGAAAAGAAGAGAGAAAAATTAATTAACTTCTGGCAAGAGCAGAACCCATTTTAAATGCATCTACAATAAATCTGAGAGTCTCTGCCATCTGCAATGCCTCTGCCTCCATTCCAGGCATATTTTTATGACATATATCTAAATAGTGAAGAAAGACAAATCCCCGGTGTGTGCTCCGTAAAGTTAATTCTACACAGATGAAGCTGTAATTGGCTCCCATATTAACCCAAAGTAGGAAGATCAAGCAGGCTGCGACAAGGACAGTGTTGATTAAAAAAAATGCTTACGAATGGTTTTATGAATGGGTGTTTGTGCTTTTCCATCCAAGATAAATCTTTGCTCTTTTTTGTTTCTTTGTAGTAAGCTAAGTCTCTGGCATCACCAAAACAGGGGGCAAGATAAATTAAAAGATATATTTCACTGAAGTGCACAGGCAGGATTTTTGCATATTTTGTTTACGTACCACTTTAGTTTGTGACAATTCCATTGTCTAAAGACAGCATTCCTTGTGGGGCCTTCAGTAAAGTTAACTGAACTATGAATGAATTCAAAAGATATTGCTTTATTGCTTGTCTAAAACACTGGCAATGAAAGATTAGATTATACTGCTCCAGAAAATTTTTTGAGGCTGATAAACCTTCTCATCTCCAGATTTCTTTGTCATCTTCTCCTGCAACTGCTGAGCTATAGAAAATGCTTTCTAAATTTTTCAGTTTCCTATTCACATACTCCAGTCATTTCAGAGGTAAGTAAAGGAAAATATTCAATTGATTTCTTTCTTCACTGGCTCCTTCTGAGTCAGAAAGCATTTATCTGTTGTGGCAGAAAGTTCATGTCAAACACATTCCTCGAAGTTACCTCCTAAGATGATTTGCAAGTACTTTCAACACTCAAAAATATAGAATTATTAAATAATGTGAAGGAAAGTTCTGGCCAATTATTATTTAATTCAAGTCTCTGCTGCTGCTGCTGCTAAGCCACTTCAGTCATATCCGACTCTGTGTGACCCCATAGACGGCAGCCCACAAGGCTCCCCCGTCCCTGGGATTCTCCAGGCAAGAACACTGGAGTGGGTTGCCATTGCCTTTTCCAATGCATGAACGTGAAAAGTGAAAGGGAAGTCGCAAGTCTCTAGTTGACAATAAACTCCCAGGATTCTAGCTGGTAAGCTTTTTCTTTGAAAATGAAAAAGTAACATTAAAATGTAGGTGAACAGGTAAAAAAGTGATAAATGTCTTAAAATAGCTTGAATGAAATAAAAGATTAAAGTTGGATACAATTCAAAACTGACATTTATTGAGGATCCAGCTATGTTAGTTTTTTCAGAAAATATAGACAAGTTTAAAAAAAAAAAAGAAAATATAGACAAGTTTCAGGATCTATCAGAAGCTCACAGTAGGAGACTGGTATACTTTTAACTTAAAGCCAATGTAACTGTGATGAGTGCACAGAAGGAACCTTACTAAGGAGGTGAGGTTTAATTTGGGTCTCAAAACCTTACTGGGATTTCAAAATGTATGAAAAGGGCCATGGGTGCGTCCAGCACTGAGATGCAGAATGCATGGTGGGCTCAAGGGCCAATCCATGGCCCAGTGGACCTACCTGGAGGGCAGGTGTGAGAACCAGGATGTAAGGCTAGAAACATCATTTGCACTGTGGAGACACAGGATACCCTGCTAAGATATTCATAATGTAATTCATAAAAAGGAGAAGGCTGGAGGTTTTCTGAGTAGAAGACAGGCTTTACTTGACTTGTATTTTAGAGTAACAGAGCTAAAGGCAGAGTGCCAGGCAGATCAGAAAGATGATAGTTTGGAGATCATCTCACCACAAGCAGAGGAGGAGAGCCTGCATTTGGGGAGTGGCAGCTGAATTGGAGACAGAGTCAATGATTTCTTTTTCTGAAACAGAACCGTCAGAGTTCAGTTGCCAGCTAGATGTGAGCTTCGAGTGACAGACGTCTCAAAGGCGGCGACAAGCAGGGGTACCACTCACCAGTGATACTACTGCAATGAGACCATGGCAAGCAGGCAGGACGGGTTTAGAGAAATGTTTTCCTAAAGAAAGCATTTAATAAACTATGTCAAAGCCATGGTAGCACGAATGGGAATGTGAATCCACTTATGTGTTTATTTTTTAATCTGTGTGATCACCCGGTGGGCATGTGTAGCGACACTGCACATCCCCAGGTCAAATCAGGAGGTGGGTGTCGCTGCTCTTCCAGCCCCTCCCAGAGCCAGGATCTCAGCAGAAGCCTAAACCAGGAGCAGAACTGAAGCCTGCTGGCTCCAAGAGCTCCAGGCCAAGTATCACACACGTCTCTGATATCTCCCAGCCTTTGAATGTAAGAGGACAGACTTAAGGCAAAACAGCGCAAAAGAAATGAGATGGGAATAGATGGCACATCCTGGAGAACTAGGGGGTTTCAGCTTATTCTGTGAAGAACTTGGTGATACAGGAGTTAGCCAGGAGCCTTGCTAGATGGAAGTCTCTCTGTCCTGGAAATGCAGGAGGAAACACACCCACGCTGCAGCGCTGGCAGTACAGGCGTGCTACAAGACTCTGAAGATGTCTGCATATGTCTGAAAAGGAGCAACTCTTGCTTTGGAAGCTGATTCCTTTTAGAACATAAGTGACCTTGAAACTTTGGGTAGTAAACTGTGCAGAGCAGGTTTTTAGAAATAGCTTTTATTGCTTTTGATATGCACATCCTTCTTCCTCCTCTCCTTCTCAACCATCTCTAGTCTGAGGAAAGAGAGGATTGAATTGCCTGCTACCCAGAGACATCCCTAACTGATCTAAAGTCTAGGACGAGAATGGCTGGATAGACTAGAAAGGAAAGCCTTCCCTGGTGGCTCAGCAGTAAAGAATCCGCCTGCAAGGCAGGAGACACTCCTTCGATCCCGGTGTTGGGAAGATCCCTTGGAGAAGTTAAATGGCAACCCTCTCCAGTATGCTGGCCTGGGAAATCCCATAGACGGAGGAGCCTGCTGGGCTACAGTTCCTTTTGTTCGAAAAGAGTCGGACGCAACTTAGCAACTAAACCACCACCACCCAGACTAGAAAGTAAATCAGCGTGCTTGAGTGGTAGGCCTGGAGGTGGACAGTTCACGCACATACACACCCTTGTTTGTCTGTTTATGTTGCAACTCTGTCGGGTTGGTATTATTATTCCCATTTTATAGCCAGGGGAACTGAGGTTCAGAAATATTAAGTAACTTGCCCAAAGACAGTTGTATGATGATACTATTTACTAAGAAATAATCCTATTCCTCTACCTCTGATTTACCCATAAGCTTTTCTTACTCTCCTCCTTGGTGTTTTTGGAGCAAGAACTCAGAGTAGCTCCCTTGCCCCTTCTCTCTCTCTCTCTTTTTTTTTTTTTTTTGGATCCAGGAAGCACCCACATCCTCTGCCTGTTCATAGTCAAGTCTTAACAAGAGCAGCCTCTTCTGAGCATGACTTTCCTTCCAGCTCCTGCCTTATGGGGTAATGAGTTACCAAGCCCACTTGGTTGCTAATTGAGAGCTGGATCTTCCAACAGCTTTAGTAGTCACGAGGCTGACATTTTTATTTCCTTTAGTCTGGTTCCTGTGTTTGCTTAGTTTTTCTCAACTAGCTCAGGTGGGGGAAAGAGGCGTATATATCACAGTGGCCCCCTGGGGCTACAAATCATCATGTAGCTATGATATTTGAACCCAAATTGGTCTGACTCTAAAGCCAATGTAAGTGTTGATTACAGCACGTGGTAACATATTTGACTGCAGAGACCACTGTCTTTGTGCATTAGTGTGTGGCTGAGGAATGAAACTGTGTCTGAACATGGTTCTGAATTTTTCTGGATTTTTGAGCATGCTGAATTTTTCCTCAGTGAAGTGTGCCTGTGAAAGAATCTATGGGAAGATTTGTCTATCCTTAGTCTGAGCAAGAACCTTGCAAACATCCTTCTTGACTCAAAAAGGATACAGTGTTGTTTGTCATAGAAAATAAAAATAGAGGCAGCATTCAAATTACTACAGCTATTTAGTTTTATTAATATCCACGGAAAGTTCTCAAGCTTCTTTGAATTGGAGATTCATTAGAAAAAAAATTACTGATGTTTTTCTCTTTATTTATTTATTTATTTTTTGGACCATACAGTTCTAATAATAAAGCAATTGTGGTCATTTCCAGAATTTCCATCCAGCAGTCCTTAAGATCTGATAATCAAACACGTGTTCACAAGGCATGTGTATGTTGGTCTCTCAGTCATGTCCAACTCTTTGCAACCCCATGGACTGTAGCCCTCCAGGCTCCTCTGTCCATGGGATTTCCCAGGGAAGAATAGAGGAGTGGGCAGCCATTCCCTTCTCCAGGGGGATCTTCCCAGCCCAGGGATCAAACCCATGTCTCCTGCATTGCAGGTGGATTCTTTACTGTCTGAGCTACCAGGGAAGTGGTGGCATGTGGATCAAGTTAAACCCTATTATTTGTGCTTTACGAGTACACACCTTTTGGAAAAGGAAAAGGGAGAGTGACCCATAAAACCTCACTAGAAATGGTTAAGAATCTGAAACAGATGTTCACCCTGAAGAGAATATTTTCAGTTACCTGGTGATCTAGGGAACACTCTCCCATTGGCCACCAACACATCCTGCCCTCCGGGTAATTGCTTTATATTCTGACTTACAACCAAAGACAG
The DNA here is from genome assembly GCF_014754425.2 of Oryx dammah. Classification (NCBI taxonomy): domain Eukaryota; kingdom Metazoa; phylum Chordata; class Mammalia; order Artiodactyla; family Bovidae; genus Oryx; species Oryx dammah. Next base: position 5,892,228 of record NW_024070195.1, read on the forward strand.
CCTGAAGCAATTGGGGATGCTTAGCTTTGAAACCTTCTTAAAATCCTCCCTAGGGTTAAGAAAGTAGGACAAGGTAAAAAAATAAAAAATAAAAAAGCAGAACATGGATGTTTTATAACAAGAACTAAACTGAAAGAGAGACAGAGCAGAGGATGGACACAGAGGTGAGGTGTGATGAAGCAATCACCGTTTGATTTTTCTTAAGCCCTTTGGCTCATTTCCAAATATTCTAAGTGGGTGGACATGATTGCCTGAAACTCTGTTCTCCTGACTTTTCACTCTATTTCTTTAAAGCTAGTTGTTGGGTAACAGGCTCTTCAGCAGACTGGCTGGATATTTGATCACCAAGCTAGACATTCACCTGTAACATTTCCTGTTTAGTTTTATTTCAGGCAATCGGAATCGAGGAAGGGAAGGTTTCGTTAAGGCAAATACCAGACAATCTAAACATTCTTGCCGAAAGTTAAGTGAGAGATTATAAGAAGGAAGTAGGATCTGATTATTCTATAAGGTGCATTTTATATAGATGCCTTTGTTTTTCATTTTCTGGTGAGTAATGGTTAAACTAGTTGGCAAACTAAGTAATATCCACGGAAAATTGGAGTTCGCTTAGTATTTCTGCAAAAGGATAGGCCAGTAGATACTGACTCTGCCCTACAGAAGTTGAAGTTAGCTCCACAAGTGAACTCTCCTGTCACCTAAAATCTCTTTCATTAAACCAATCAAATCTGTTCCTTTATTGCCACAAAAGCCCAGGGTGAGTTAACAAATCTTTTGAGACAGGTGAGTCAAGAGACCATGTATAGGGCATTTCTGAGGAGTTAAAACTGGCCTTGATCTGGAGGCATAAAAGCACAGAAAAACCCACCAAATGCCAGGGCTGCAAGCAGTAATCCTTAAATGAGATTCATCGTTCAGCAGAAAAACAAGTCGAGGGCGGTAATTCAATGGTAGACGAAACAGGTCAGAACAGGTTCAAATGCTGCATATTTCACAACAGAGCTTAATTAAAACAGGACTATGAGGCTCTTAATTGCATTATAATAGTTCAGCATGAAATTAGGTCTGATGTGAATGTCCTTATAGTGGATTTGTTTATGTTATTATAATTACACAGTGGTACATAGATTTACTGCAAAGATACATTTTTTTTTAACAGCTCTTGGGTGGATTTCTTTTCTTTCCCCACTCGAATTTGCACTTTATTTCCAAGTGTGGAAAGTTTACAAGAGAGAGCCTGGGTCAGGAAATTAGGCCATACCGGGTGACCCAGTTGGTCTCCTGTGTATTTGAAGCTTAGAATCCAAATACATTGTGCCTTGATGACAGCGATCTTATTCACCAATTCTTTAGGAGAGAACATGTTAAAAAAGTGGGTCTTGGCAAAATGAACATCTTACCCATAAATGCTGTGTTTTGTTTTAGAAAACAATGCCTTCCTTTTGAATTAATGAATGCAAATGTATGACAAAGACTGTGTCTGTAGTTCTAAAATATCACATGGTGGGGTTTAGTCAGTCGGTCATGTCTGACTCTTTGAGACCCTGTGGACTGTAGCCCTCCAGGCTCCTCTGTCCATGGGATTCCCCAGGCAAGACTACTGGAGTGGGGTGCCATTTCCTTCTCCAAAATATCACATATTCCAGTGTAAATTCTTCCCTGGCGGCTCAGATGGTGAAGGATCTGCCTGCAAGGCAGGAGACCTAGGCTCAATCCCTGGGTCAGAAAGATCTCCTGGAAAAGGGACTGGCAACCCAGTCCGATATTCTTGCCTAGAAAATTCCGTGGACAGAGAAGCCTGGTAGGACACAGTCCATGGGGTCGCAAAGAGTCGGACATGACTGAGCGACTAACAGTGTAAATTAAAGAGTCAAAATTTCAAAGATTTGGATGTAACGGTAACTCCTCTTCCGAAGACAGAAAAGACACAGCAACAGCTGGCTTTCCAAATGATAAAAGTGATGCCTCTTCCATGACGGATCCAGAGTTTAGACAAAGACATAGCCAGTCCACATAAGAATCTAACCTATGACCTTGACTTAACTATGGAATGAAAACCTGGGATAACTTCAGAAGCTCTGGAAGCATGTACACCTTTGATGGTACTTTCCATTTTTCTCCAGATACTCTTATTTCCTTGCAGCCTATGAATATCAGCGGTTCTGCACGTTGCTTCATTTTGTGTGTTGCTTTGAAACAGAAGACAAAAAGAATGAACAGAAGACGGCTGCCACCAAGCGGCTTCAGGTGTGCCCGACTCTTTGCGACCCCACGGACTGTAGCCCACCAGGCGCCTCAGTCCATGCAATTCTCCAGGCAAGAAGTGGAGTGGGCTGCGTTTCCTCTTCCAAGGGGTCTCCAGCCCAGGGATCAAACCCGGGCCTCCCGCACTGCAGGGGGATTCTTTACCCCTGAGCTACCAAGGAAGCCCAATAGAAGATTACCAACAGATAAATCGGGTAAGTAAAATGATCATGCCTTGAGGCTTCTTTCTTTAGCATAACCATTAGGAGTATAAAACAAGTACTTAAGTAAATTTGAACCAATTTTGAGAAAGGTAATAAACTATGTTACATTGCCAAAAACCCAGACTTCTGAACAAAATTACCTGTGCTTAATTTAGCTAGAAATAAGGCAATGTGGGGAAGCCTCACGTAGAGCCGTATGTGGTTGTACACACATTGGAGAGTGAGTTCTGTTATCGTGGGCATAGTTAATTTTGGTAAGCCCTCAAACATTACATCTTGCCTCTGTTATCAGAAATATGTGTTTCTCACACTACAATCGCACAAATTTTACAAAACACACTGGGAAACCACAAAGAACTTGACTTCTGGTTGAAACATTTTGCAAAGCTCCTGGGAATAGAAACAAAGGCAAGAAAAAGATGCAGGTCATTTTAAGTAAGTAGGAAGTCACAGGTCTTTAGCAACAGCCTCAAGGTTTTCCCTTGTATGCAAATGTTAATAATATTACCAGTGCAACTATATATGAGCAAACAGCAGACGGGTTTCAGAGTAAATGTAAGCATAGAGCACCCTGTATCTGCCTTGCCTGGGAGCGCTGGCTACCAAAATGAAGAGTGGACTACGAGGGTGAAAAGGACTCCACAACATATCTAAGATTAGGACGAGAGAGTAAATCAAAGGATGGCAGATGGAGAAAGGTAAGGAAAAAGACAAGACTTCTCTGCTCTAACCACCCACTGCTCCTTGAGATAAATCCTACAGGTGATGAATTCATTGTTTATATGTAAAATAGTCATAATGATTTGGCCAGCAGTATTTTCTGCCTGTCTATTCTACTTTCTATAGAGGCAAGAAAAAAAAAACAACTTAATTTTAAAGTTATTGTAACACATATAAATCAAGGCCAGAGAATTGCACAATATACCCAAATCTTAGCATTTTAAAAAGACTCTTCTTTTCTTCTCCTGAATTCCAGAAAGAGAAAAGAAAAACAACATGAATTTGGAGGTTACTTATCTATTTGCTCTAATATTTTAGTCCCTGGTCTGACAGAACCAAAGAAAAATAATTGGACTGACTTAGATCAGACAACCAGTTTTAGTCCAGTTATCAAAGTGAAAGAAATCTGACTACATTTTTTTTTCCTTTACAGGTAGTTGGCTTGCAATGTGATGCGTAGATCTGGCTAAAGTTTACTCAAATCCATTAAAGACAGTAAGCTGTTAAATCACTAGTAAAATGAACGTCAAGTGTCCTACTAATATAAAGACCACTTGCCCTTTAAAAAAAAAAAATTACCCACACCTCTGCTTTATTGTGGCGCTAATGGTAAAGAACCTTCCTGCCAGTGCAGTAGATAGAAGAGACATGGGTTTGATAGCTGGGTTGGGGAGATTCCCTAGAGGAAGGCACAGCAACCCACTCCACTATTCTTGCCTGGAGAATCCCACAGACAGAGGAGCCTGGCGGGCTACAGGTCCATGGGGTGGCACAGAGCCAGACTCTACCGCAGCAACTTAGCACTCATACACTGCTTCAATGCAAAGGGCACTGGAGCAGAGGACTTTCCTTGCTGTCAGGGAATTATTCATCGCACCATGCTGCTGACTAATACTTAGTTCTTATCTCATCCTTGACTTTAATTTTCTCCAATGATAGAAAAATACTGAAGTGTAATACAAACAGAAGATGGGGGAAATGATATTTTTTATGTGTATGTTTGTGTGTTTTCCTTTATTTTCAGGATGAATTATTCCCAAACTTAGCTGCCCAACTACTTTTGTGTCAACTAAAATGAACCTGGGCTTCCTAGGTGACGCTAATGGTAAAGAATCTGTCTGCCAATGCTGGAGACACAGGTTTGATCCCTGGGTTGAGAAGATCCCTGGAGAAGGGCATGGCAACTCACTTGATTAGTCTTGCCTCGAGAATCCCATGGACAGAGGAGCCTGGCGAACTACAGTCCATGGGGTCGTAAAGAGTCAGACGCGACTGAAGCAATTTAGCACACAAAATGAACAATACTATGTGAATTACAATGTCTTTATATGCTAACCAAATTCTCCCAAAAACTAAGTTAAGTTGTGTAAATTGGCTAAAAATCTATTAATAGAAGAGAGAGTTGGTGGCAGCAAGAGGAAACTTACAAACATGGGACATGGCCTTACGTGAGTTTCCACAATGGCACTCGAGTGTGTCTCCCCAGCCACCCATGGGGCTCACTCCTTTCCTTTAAAATGCTACTCCAATGTCACCTTATGCATGGGGTCTTTCCTGGCCCCTCTAATATGTAATAGCACCTCCACCCTTAGCCACAACGATGCTTTATTTTCATGGTAACATTACTGTAAGTCTTACTTCCAACCCTATACACTGCATATTTCCTTGTTTGTGTCTGTCTTTCTGAACATAAATATAAACTTCATAAGGAAAGGGACTAGGGTCGAACTCATAAGAGGCACTAAACAGATATTTACTGAAAGAGTAAATGATAACGTGATAAGAAAGGATTCAATATTGAAGGCAGTCTGCTTTTGTTTTGTTTTGTCTTGTCATGCTTATCTCTGAAGCTACTGAAACTGATTCATTTTTTTCCAACTACAAAATTGATGTGTGAGACATCTGCCCTTTTATGTCAGTCTTACAACAACACTAAAGCCCTTCCTTCAGAAGTATCAGTGAGGTGAGCTCTCAACCGAATTTCCGCAATGCAAGTCTGAACTCCCTATTTCTTAATTTAGTGAAGTTTGTTCAGCTGCTATCTTATCACATCACCCCACCTACTCCACCCACAAGCCAAGGATGAGCCATGTCATAACTCTCCTGGAATAATACCCCTTTGCACGCACATAAAACCTTTACTCTAGGAGTTACAATGCATTATACAATAATTAATTACCTCATCAAACAACCCTATAAGTAAAGAAAGTATTGTTTTGATTTTATAGATGATAAATGTGAAATAAAGGAAATAAAAATCACATTCCTACCTTCTATAGGAGCACTGAAGAGACAAGAAAAGATGGACTAAGTCCAAGGTTTTCCTCATGCAAAGAGTTGGTAAAATTTTTAATAGTTTACTGACAAAAAAGAGTATATTTAATTTAATGCCCCCCTCTTACAGGAACAGGGGTTATTTCCTGGTTATTTTTCACAACTATAAAAAAAATCAGTATGTGTCATGGTGCTTTAAAACTAGGGTTTTTTTTGTTGTTGTTGTTATTCAAAACCTTTTTGAATCACTCATTCAGACTAGGTGCTACAACATAGACAGGATAAAATACATTTTCTTAGCCTCTATGAAACAGAATTTAGTAACAAAAGTGAGAGAAAGTACAATTAACTATAATTTAAAACTAGTAAGGTTTAAATGCCCTGTGTGCGTGGGTGCTAAGTCACCTCAGTCATGTCCAACTCTTTGTGACCCTATGAACTGTAACCTACCAGGCTCCTCGGTCCATGGGATTCTCCAGGCAAGAATACTGGAGTAGGTTGCCATGCCCTTCCTCAGGAGATCTTCCAACCCAGGAAGCAAACCCTTGTCTCAGGCATCTCTTGCACTAGCAGGCAGATTCTTTACCACTAGCACCATCTGGGAAACCCTTAAATGCCCTGCTGCTGCTGCTGCTAAGTCACTTCAGTCGTGTCCGACTCTGTGCGACCCCATAGATGGCAGCTCACCAGGCTCCCCCGTCCCTGGGATTCTCCAAGCAAGAACACTAAAGTGGGTTGCCATTTCCTTCTCCAATGCATAAAAGTGAAAAGTGAAAGTGAAGTCGCTCAGTCGTGTCCGACTCTTCGTGACCCCACGGACTGCAGCCTACCAGGCTTCTCCATCCATGGGATTTTCCAGGCAAGAGTACTGGAGTGGGTTGCCATTTGCCTTCTCCGTTAAATGCCCTAGGAGAAGTAAAAATCCTAAGGGGTTTGAGAAGGGATAAGTCAAGACAGAGAATGAATGATAAGAACAGATGGATCTTGTGGGACACCTTCTCTGTGTTGAGACTTAGAAGGGAGAGAAAAAGTCCACACAAATGAAGGTAGATATTTTTTATTTGAAAAATAAAAGGATGGAAGAATTTGGTGTTCACCTTTTAGGTGGATTCTAGTTTGTTGACTTTCAGTGAGTCTAGGTTTTCAGAGTGTTCATTTCAGTTTATCCATTTCATTGTCACTTTTGAACAAGGGGCTTCCCTTGTAGCTCAGTCAGTCGGGAATCTGCCTGCAGTGCAGGAGACCTGGGTTCGATCCCTGGGTTGGGAAGATCCCTTGAAGATGGACATGGCAACCCACTCCAGTATCCTTACCTGGAAAATCTCACGGACAGAGGAGCCTGGTGGGCTGCAGTTCATGGGGAAGCAAACAGTCGGGCAAAACTGAGTGACTAACGCTTACTTTGAACATCAGATCTTACCTTCTCATTGAATATGGTTTTCTCTTTGAGCTAGAAATTTCCAGAGCAGAATAAAGAAAGAAGAAAAATAGCATATAGAAAATTAATCACAGCGGTAACTATTTGGGGAAAGATTAATTAAGAATAAGAATTATAAATAATACTTATTTAGGGCTCATTATGTAAAAGGCTCTGTTTGAAACACAGTCATTCATTAGTTCATTCATTCAACCATCTACTCAGAACCTATTGATTGAAATCCTACTTTGCACCAGAGAATTACAGAAAATGGAATTGAATCAAAGTGAGGAAACACGTGCTCTTTGTAAGCTGCCTTTTTAGTGGAGGAAAACAAATAACTAAATGTATCAAAAGTGCTGTGGAGAAAAAGGAAACAGCAGGGCATCAATCGGCAGTGGGTGGAGTCAGGAGGATAAAGGGCTCTTTCACTGCTAATTTGGTTTAGAATTTTAATTTTGTTCATGGAAAGCCTTTCAGAGTAGGAGATACTTGAATAAATGTCTGAATAATGTGAGGGTACAAATCAAGTGCATAAGTGGGAGAATAGTCCAGTTAGAAGAGGGAACAGCAAGTACCATGACTTTGAGGGGCCTCCACTTGTCTTCGGTTCAAGGAAAAGCTAAGAGGCCAAAGAACTGAAACAAAGCAAGCAAGGGGAGAAATAGGGAAAAACAGAGCAGAGAGAGTTGGCTGGAGGAGCTGAGCATGGAGGGATGTGTAGACCATCAAGGAGTATGGTTTTCTCTCTGAATGAATTGTGAATCCATTGGACATTTTTTAACAGAGGAATAACATATAAGACATTATTGGGACTTCCCTGGTGCTTCGGTGGCTAAGACTCAGCACTCCGAATGCAGAGGATCTGAGTTCAATCCTTGGTGAAGGAACTAGATCCCACATGCCACAACTAAGACCCAGCATGGCCAAATAAATGCATTAAAAAAAAAAAAAGAACAAAAAGATAATATTAAAGGAGTCACTCAGGCTGACGTTGAGGGGTAAACTGGGGATGGATAAAGCTATGGCTTGAATTCTGTCTCCCTGAAAAAGCAGAGACATTACTTTCCCAACAAAGGTCCATCTAGTCAAGGCTATGGTTTTTCCAGTGGTCATGTACGGGTGTGAGAGTTGGACCATAAAGAAAGCTGAGCACCAAAGAATTGATGCTTTTGAACTGTGGTGTTGGAGAAGACTCTTGAGAGTCCATTGGCCTTTAAGGAGATCCAGCCAGCCCATCCTAAAGGAGATCAGTCCTGGCTGTTCATTGGAAGGACTGATGTTGAAGCTGAAGCTCCAATACTTTGGCTACCTGATGCGAAGAGCTGACTCATTTGAAAAGACCCTGATGCTGGGAAATATTGAGGGCAGGAGGAGAAAGGGATGACAGAGGATGAGATGGTTGGATGGCATCACCGACTCAAAGGACATGGGTCTGGGTGGACTCTGGGAGTTGGTGTTGGACAGGGAGGCCTGGCGCGCTGCAGTTCATAGGGTCGCAGAGAGTTGGACACGACTGAGTGACTGAACTGAACTGAACTGAAAGTTATAGAAGATTTAATTCCCAGTTCCTATGAATGTATTTTTATTTGGGAATAGAGTCTTTGCAGATGAGTCAGTTGGATGGCCCTAAGCCAGTAGGACTGTGTCTGTATAAAAAGGAGAAATTTGGACACACAGACAGGCAAAGAGAATGCTCCGTGAACATAAAGGGAGAGACTGGGGTGATGCATCTCTAAGGAGGAATCCCAGAGATTGCTGGCAGACTGCCAGAAGCTAGGAGGGCATCGTGGAACAGACTTTTTCCTTACAGCCCACAGAAGGAGGTCTATACTCCTGCCAACACTTTGACCTTGACCATCCAGAATTTTTAGATGATAAGCTTCTGCTTTACAAACCACACAGTTTGTGGCACTTTTAACAACAATCCTTAACACAGGCAATGACTCACTTTACAAGAAATATTGCTTTCAATCCTCATTATAAACCTGGGCAGTTATTATTGCCCCAAGTTTCAGACAAAGAAAGTGAAGCATAGAGAGATCAAATGATTTATCTAGGATGAGACTTTGTAAATAATAGTGCCAACATATGGCCACAAGATTGTCTAACCTCAAAATGTGAACTTTTAAACTGTGTCTCTACTGCCTTTCTGAGAGACAGTTTAAAACTGTGAAGTGGGCAGAAAACACTGCCAAAGTGTCCATTTCAATGAAAGTAGAAAATGACGTTCACTTTAAATCCTACATGTATATTAAACAACTTTGTGACTTTTATTACTGAGGCTGGGATATAGAAAGTCAGTGTTCAGACAAGATGTGGATGTAGAGAGATGTCCGCTGTCTCTTTGTTTTCTTTTTACAAAGAATAACTCCCTGAGAGGTGGAAGGACTCTCGTACACTCTCCCGCATCACTAATGCACCCTGGGTCTCGGTTTCCTCATCCATAAAATGAGGAAATCAAGTTAAATAATTACTAAGTCATCTTTCAGGTCATATATTTTGTCATATAAGTGGTTTTTCTTATTTAAAAAAATGCCTTTGAAGATAAAAATGTATTTACTGAGAGTCACCAATATTAAGAAATAGAGCATTTCTCTGTGTGTTAGTCACTCAATCATGTCTGACTCTTTGTGACCCTATGGCCTGCAGCCCGCCAGGCCCCTCTGTCCATGGGATTCTCCAGGCAAGAATACTGGAGTGGGTTGCCATTCCCTTCTCCAGGGGATCTTCCCGACCCAGGAATTGAACCGGGGTCTCCTGCATTGCCGGTGGATTCTTTACCCTCTGAGTCACTGGGGAAGCCCCAGAGCATTTCTAACTTCCCAAAGTGTTTCGTGTCCCACATTCTGGTCAGTACTGACCACAAATTCCTGTCACCTTGGCAGTCTCCTGCTTGAAACAGTTCAGAACTTCCAGAACTTCTTTAATGCACATGATTTGTATTAAAATCTTTTTTTTAAAAAAAAAGCAAATAAGAAAATATCAAACAAATGCTTGTCTCTAGTTCCTTTTTAAGGCCAAGATCAAATCCCAAACACTGATAAAATGTAAACGTTGGATTGACTATACACACTGAGATCCCAAAATCTGTAAACAGAGATAGTATTATTTTAACATTTATTTTAATATTAATATCAACAAGGAACTGTTTTTGCCAGTGTTTTTGGCTTATCATCCTTTCTTAACTCTGGAAAGCACTCTTCTTCAGTAGTCATGAAAACAAGATTCTCGATCTGGTTTCTTATCATCTGGGCAAAATTCTTCATTTTTCATTTTCCTAAATAGTAATATGAAGTTACTGAACTCTGAGATTTCTGAGAATTTCAACCTCTGAAATACAATAAAATACAGTAACGAAAATGAACTAAGTTGGAAATACATAAGAAATCCAAGATTGAGGGATATAACAGTATGTAAGTCAGTATTTCCAGTCTTTTGGGTTCTTTGAGGTCAACAAACCATGATACACAATTATTAACAGGACTTTCTCTTTTCAACTTTGTTCTAATGTGAAAGAGCATGATGTCAAAATACATAAATGTGACACATTGATGTGTCCATCTTAGAAGCCAGGAAAACCAAGACTTACGTGACACGATTATGATTGCCCAGCACTTCTCACTTAGAGTCTAAAGGAAAGAAATATTTCCAGAAGCTGTGTTAAAAGATTTTTTTTTAATTAGCACAAAACTCATCTGCTGTTAAATTCTACTAGATATTCACTTAAAGACAGAGTCTGCATCTCTCTGTATACAAAGAGAATGAACCAGCGGGATTTGTGAATTTTCATCTCTAGTGACTTATGATATGGAGCACTGTCTAGTTTCTCTAACTTATTCAGTTACTTAATATGAGCATGTGTGTGTGCTCAGGCCCTCAGTGGTGGCCCACTCTTTACTACCCCGTAGATGACTGCAGGCCACTAGGCTCTTCTGTCCATGGGATTTCCCGGGTAAGAATACTGGAGTAGGTTGATACTTCCTCCTCCAGGGGATCTTCTCAACCCAGGAATCAACCCTGCATCTCCTACACTGGAAGGTGGATTCTTTACCACTGAGCCACCTGGGAAGCCCAACTTGACATGAGAGTGAGTAACAAAGAGATAAGTGGTTAGATAAAAGTGGGAGGTCACTGTGTTAGCTAATTTAGCTAACATTGAGCTAATTTAGCTCAATGGGAGGGAATTTACCAATTTTTTAAAGTATTTATGTTGAAAATATCCAATTTAAGTTTCCTAGTGATTTTGTAGTATACTACCATGAACTCAGACAAGAATTTACTTGTGGAAGAGCTGGGCATTAGAGAGGATTACGCTAGAAATTGGCTCAAGATTTACAAACTGGAGAAGAGCAACTGGGGAATCATTCACTCCCAGGGGGTACTTTAAGAGAATAACTGGGAAAGCTGTGTGCAGAGGGCCTGAAGCATGGAGCCTGTCTCAACCACAGTTCTAGGCATGGCTGTACTGGGCTCTTCAAATGGGGAGCTGTTCTGAGCTTCTGAATCTTTAACATCGAGGTGCTTTAATTCTGCGATCACCTAGTGAACACACAGAGTTTCATGAACACAGTACTCAATAGCTAAATAGATTAATGAGTATCTATACATAGGAGTCTATGTATAAGAAAACCAGAAAAAAATACTAGATTCAGATCATAAGGTAAGTTTATACCTACAGTTATTTTTGGCAACCATGATTGGGTTGTTATCAGAATTCATGGACTTCCTTGGTAGCACTAGTGCTTAAAAAAAAAAAAAAAAAGCCTACCTGCCAATGCAGGAGACGTAAGAGATGCAAGTTCCATCCCTGAGTCAGGGAAGATGTCCTGGAGGAGGGCGTGGCAACCCACTCCAGGATTCTCGCCTGGAGAATCCCACGGACAGAGGAGCCTGGCGGGCTACAACCCATAGGGTCACAAAAGAGTCAGACAGGACTAAAGCAACTAACACACATCACAAGCATTCATAGAGACAATGTGTTCCTTTATGGTTTCTATTCATAAAGAAATCACTGTTTGGAAGAGATTAGGATATGTGAACAAGGATGAGGCAGAAGGAGTAGATGAAGGAGAAATACATGGAATAAGTTGGGGAAAGTTGTAAGAACTTATGATTAGAGGCATCATTTAATGTAATTATTATCACGAGTACTGACCAAGAGATAGCAATAAGAAGAACAAGGAAAAGGGGAAGTTTTTCTAAGGAAGATAAACCCAATTACTTATAAGGTGGAAACTCTAAATACAACCAAAGGATATGTCTTCAGACATGATAGATCAGATGGGAAATATATCCCAGGAAGAGATTAAAAATGACTTAGATCATTGAAAGCAAGTACTGTGGGCTGAAAGTCATAAGTGTATTTTTCAACAAGGGAAAAAAACAGGGTAAAGAAGGTGGAAGTTCACGTTTTGGAATTAACTGGGTATCAACAAAGATTTCTCATGGGGTAGAAAAGGGAAAGACAGAGGCAGAGAGCAGACAAGTTAGAGAAAAAATAAGCATTTAGAGAGGAGATCTAAGAGCTCCGAGAAGGCTGTCATAAAATACACGTTGCATAATACATGATGGATCAGCTCTATTATTTAACTTTCCAAAAGATGTAACAATATAGAGATATGCTAACCATCAGAGTCAGCATTAATTTACAGTGGGAGAAATAATTAGAATCTCACTTTTTCTGAAGAATAGAGTGAAAATGTAAACAATGCTCCCCTCCAGGCAAGTGCTTTATCATGTTGACAGGTGCATTTGAATTTCCATGGGTGGGGGATATAATAGGTTATTTATGTGTCATTTTAATAGAAAGACCCAACCATCAAGATGGACAGCAGACTTTATCAGTACTGCTGTTTGCAACTAATCCTCCAATTTAGTACCCCATGAAAATACCTGCAACAAAACCTGTCCATTTTTCTTTTACACTCCATTATGGAAAAATCAATATGGGTGCTATTCATCACAAATCTGCTGCTTGGCGGGTGACTGAGTCACAGAATCTGAAAAAAATGTGACAGTTTAGCACTCTGTGTGGCTGAGCCCTTTGCTTACGGCTTTATTCTACCACATTCTGCCACCCAGAATGGCCCAGGTGACCTCGTATATGTTCTAGAGTCTAATAAATGTTGGCTAGAGACCCTGAATCTGATTACTTTAGGGTGAATATCATCTTAACTAGCTTTAAAGCCAGCAACAGACATTAGTTGACTTCCATACTTCGCAGATTTAATTTTTATCTGTTTTTTTAAAAATTCAAGCAGGGGATGATAATTGGAATATTTAGTAAAATGTATTGTTTAGTGATTAAAAATTAGTAAACATCAATTCATTCAAGGAACTCACAAATTGTATGATGAGTCAATTCTTCACTAATCAGCCAGTTATCTAAGTCATGGTCTGACAACCTATTTCCCAGGAAAATGAGTTTTGTTTTTCCTCCAAAATATCTCCACCAACTTTCATATCCAAGGTCATATATTCAGGGGGAGAGGTCAAGAGAGAGGGGATATATGTATACAGATAGCTGATTCACATCGTTGTACAGCAGAAACTAACCCAACATTGTACTTAACTATAAGCCAATAAAAAAATCATATGTTCTATGGGAAGAATTCTACTGTTAATACAGTCCAAAGTACATACACATGAATTTAACGCCATGGAGTTCATAACTATCAATTACAAAGTTACATGAGACTAATTATCAAAGTGTTCAAAATTCAACACCTCTTCTATGGAAGCATCTCAAACGAAGAAAGTTTATTCAATTCTTCTTTGTTTCCCTTCAAATCACAAAATGAAATATTAGCTAATATCTTCTAGATCAATGAATGTTTAATGGAACAAAAAACTCTGTACATTTATTTTTGCTATTGGAGATATAAGCAAGAGTTAAACTTTATAGAAAACTGATTTAAAAAAAACTGTAAATGATTCTTAGACGTCAAGTTTCTAAGTAACCTAAATTTAAGTTAACTATACATATTACATGGAGCTCTGTGCTGGGTCCTGCAGACACACACACTCCAGACCTTCTACAGGTAGAGAAAAATATAAGACGATGTTGCCTAAGCCCAATTTCAGTCTCAAGTGCCTCTACACTTTCCTCTTTTCTTAAACGAACCAAGGGTTTCTCTTCTCTTCAATCCATAACCCAAACTAATAAGAGATCCAAGGACTGCACCAAGGCGTTTTGCCAGTTGAGTGATTAAATTGTCATTTCCATTTTGAAGTCATACTTTTGCCCTTTCGACTTAGAAGTTGGAATTCTACAAATTATCAGCTCATAACGTTTCCCCATTAGCATCTTCTCGTATTGTAATGACTTTCTAAGCCAAGCTACTACATTTTATCAGCGCCTTTCTTTTAATCATAAGATATCTACACATTTGCAGCCATTGTGTGCGAATCTGATAGTAATCTGATACTATTTCCTAGAATGCATTATCTCAAATAAGGTTTATTGAGCACTGGATTATATTCCAGGCACATTACCTAAGTATGTCCTGTGAATAAGGACAGAGTTCATGAAAATAAAACTTCCTTCAAGATGTGCATTTTATTTCCATGTCTAATTCTAAGGCAAAACAAGAAACCTCACCATGCTTCCCAGGTGGTTCAGTGGTTAAGAATCTGCCTGCCAGTGCAGGAGACACAGGTTTAATCCCTAGGTTGGGAAGATCTCCTGGAGTAGAAAGTGGCAACCGAATATTTCCCAGTGTTCTTTCCTGGGAAATCCCATGGACAGAGGAGCCTGGTGAGCTATACAGTCCATGAAGTCACAAAGAATCAAACACGACTGAGCGCACACCAACACACACACATAAGCAACCTCACAGCTTTCAGAGATTAGGCCCACCCCCTATATTAGATTTGCCTGTGTCCGTGTGAAGGGGAGGGATTTGGAGCATGGTCTTGAATCCTGTTGTCACATGTTATATGGGCAGAACAGATGTGCTGAAGGGCTACAAAAAATTTATCAGTGCACTCTTTTCACTGGGCTCAATTCTAAGGACTGCTTGCTTCCAATAGTTCCTCAGGTGATAATAAAATGGATTCATTTGGAAGCAAATAAATTCTCTGATATAAACAAACTCTTCAGGAAGTAATGTTACCTCTGCAACTTTTTGACATGGAAATATGTCTCCTATTGCATGATCATGCATACTTCCTCAAGAGTTATAGATACACTTCTAAAGCATACCAAACAATTGAGCAATTAATTATAACTGCTACTCTTTGCTCTATGATTGTTTTATGTGTTTAATTTTTGTCTTACACTCCTGGCTAGTAAGCTCCATTACTACATGTTTTATGTGTCTTTATATCCTCCAAGGTATTTACTGCAGTGTTGGAAAGAGCAGTGGCTCGATAAATGCCAGACTCACTGTCAAGGCTATTTGGCACTTTCGATGATTTTTGAAGATTCAAGCAAGTTCATGTTCTGGGATGCCTTCTTAGTAGTATTTTAGTTTCACTGCTCCCTGGCAATGACCCGCTGACGCTTCTTCATTAATGAGCCAAAATTGCACATTCAAAACACAGCTTCCAGCAATATCAACTGTGTGATCAATGTAACCTTGAAGAATTCATGGTAACTGCAGTGACCTCAGGAAAAGGCACGAGAGCAAACCCAGGAATGGGAGATTTATGGATTCACAACTGATCGTATCTGGACGTGCGTTCATTTTGCAAGCATGAGTATTTGAGAGCACTGTTCAAATATTGCTATGTCATGAGATATCTTATCCTAGATTTTCTAAATAATTTTGATCTCTGCCTTTTCTATCACGTGAATGACCAATATTGCCTCGACCCACTTGATGTGATTATTTGGGGGCAGCGGCAGCTGCTGCGTTTTATTCTGATGGATATTGGAAACTGTATTCTTAAAACAAAATGAGTAATTTTCATTGAACTACTTTGACAACATTAGGCATAATATAGTAACAGGGATTGGACTCAGACCAGGGTGACTATGGTTGGAAAGACATTTTAGTCACTTCCTTATTAAAGGACTTGATTTTCAATTTGCCTATTAGGAAAATGAGAATGATAACCTGCTTCTCAAGATTGTATAGATATGGGACGTGACAAAGAAATGAAATTGCTCAGTCTATGTTTTTATTATTGTCATTGTAATTTATTATTATAAAATAATCATTAGTTTTCTTAAGTGATTTAGGGAGTGAACATACAACCAATAATCCATAGGTTTCCAAAAATATAATGTTTCAGTGTATGAAATACATTTAAGTTGGAATTTTGTTTGCAGAATACTGTTCAGTTCAGTTCAGTCACTCAGCTATGTGCAACATTTTGGGACCCCACGGACTGTAGCACGCGAGGCTTTCCTGTCCATCACCAGCTCCCAGAGCTTGCTCAAACCCATGCCTTTCGAGTCGGTGATGCCATCCAACCATCTCATCCTCTGTCGTCCCCTTCTTTTCCTACCTTCAGTCTTTCCCAGCATCAGGGTCTTTTCAAATGAGTCAGCTCTTTGCATCAGGTAGCCAAAATATTGGAGCTTTAGCTTCAGCATCAGTCCTTCCAAAGAATATTCAGGACTGATTTTCTTTAAGACTGACTGATTTGATTTCCTTGCAATCCAAAGGACTCTCAAGAGTCTTCTCCAACACCACAGTTCAAAAGCTTCAGTTCTTCAGTGCTCAGCTTTCTTTATAATCCAACTCTCACATCTACACATTACTACTGGAAAAACCATAGCTTTGACTAGATGGAACTTTGTTGGCCAAGTAACATTTGCTTTTTAATATGCTGTCTAGCTTTTAGCTAGACATAGCTAAAAGCTATGGTCATAGCTTTTCTTTCAAAGAGCAAGCATCTTTTAATTTCATGGCTTCAATCACCATTTGGAGCCCCCCAAAATAAAGTCTCTCACTGTTTCCATTGCTTCCCCATGTATTTGCCATGAGAAATGCATGCAGAATACAATACTTTAGAGTAAATATAACAAGTGAGTGATATTCGCTCAGTCATGTCTGACTCTTTGCAACCCCACAGACCGTACCCTGCCAGGCTCCCCTGTCCATGGAATCCTCCAGGCAAAAATACTGGAGTGGGTCGCCATTTCCTTCTCCATGAAATATAAGAAGCGGTATTTTTAATCTGATTTTTTTGTAAGAAAGCCTCCGTCAAGACAATCTGAGACTCATTCATTGGTATTGATGTGTGATCTCTTTACAGTTGATCTTGGGTTTCTTGGCTTTAAAGGAACTGTCACTTCTCTGCATATTTCTCCTAAATGTGCATCTCTAGACCGAATATTTCCTATGAGCTTGGCTGTATATTTTTAGTTGCATGCTGAGCTCTGGTTTCCCTCTGTTGGTGACTGCCTTGGGGCACGCGGTGTACAGCAAAGGCCCCCAGCGTGCTCCTCCGACACAAGGACCATCCACTCTCAGGAAGTCTCTTCCTTTAGTGTCCAGAGAGGATGGCGGAGGGTTTGCAGTGTTATTGCTTTACTTTGTCACTCCCCTAGCCCCAGTCTCTTCCAGGGAGCAGAATAACCACATTCAAAGTCAGTTGTAAATACTCCTTTGTTTGTTTATTTTTATCCTATTTAAAGATCATCAGAGTTGTCACTTCAGAAATACCTGACATTTTATACTTTCTACATGTGTGCCATTGTAAAGAAATATAGAGACAGAAGCCATTAGATTAATGTCTTAGCCCTCCCACACTGTCATAGGCTTCCTAAGGACACCACATCTCATCACATAGTAGAGATTTCCAGACTTCAGCAAAAAGCAAATGAAATGAAAAATGATGAGGCCACCATTGATGATGTCTTTAAACTCAGCCTCTTGTCCATTTAATACACTATTATACTTGAGACTGCACACCCACACTTTTACATGAAAACAGTGAAAGGGAATGCTGTGTTTGAAGGCAAACCATCATTTTTGTGTTTCTCTTGATGCACATATTTTGATTTGAATGAAAAATAAGATTACCTTCAGTCTTGGGGAAATCTTGACCATTTGCTTATTGAAAGGGAAAGTATTATTTTGTAAAAACGTAGAAATGTTCTGAGCATGATAATATCAACTGTTGTCTTCATTGCATAGAATTCCTTTCCCAAAGTGTCCTTTTGAAAGGCTATTAATATATTTTCTTTTCTTGATTGTCATGGCAGTGAGGCACTAGACTGCAAGTAAAGGAGAGGAAATAGATACTGGCCACTCCCTAATGAGAAAGAAAACCAGTGTGGAGGGGGACAGCAGGATGCTAAGAAACATGGGAACATTCTGGTCTTGTGAATTCCTGGAGAAGAAGCTAAGCAACCTTTAAAAACAAAACCTAAAGCTTTTTTTTTCAATTACCAGGATCTTATGAACAAATATCAAGGAGTCGGACAGAGAAAATGTAAGTGTGTCTTGTCTTCACGTCACATAAGGTAAGTATATTACCCTATTCTTATTATTTTTCCTCTAAAGTATTCCCACACTGATTTTAATTGCTTGCTATAATTTAATTAAATGTATATTTTGTATTAACATATTGATAGGAAAAATCCATATGGTTTGAAATTGCTATTAGCTTGAATATTTTACATCTTAAGGAGTCACTTTTTCATTTACTAACATTTAGTATATTTTGTTATATGCATGTAGAAATTTATAGGAAAAAAAAATAGAAGAAAATGTTAATGAAAACCACTTTTTAAGTAAATTTATCCTAACAATATAGGATAATATCTGCCAAAAAGTTGAATTTCATGTTTCATTTCAGTGCACTATTTATATATTTCCTTGTTATACAAACAGGTTTTAAGGTGCTTTCTATCACAAAACAATGTTAATAATAGCCATTTAACATATAACCAATTCTTTCCTTAACTGATTTTTAAAGAGATTAGAAATAAACGCATAAACTCAAATAAGTAATTCTTACATTTAGCCATTTATAAACTACAAAATAGTAATTATACTTTAGAAATCACTGAAGGATAAGAAAATGTATACACTTCAGATAGCAAAAAAAAAAAAAAAAAACACGGCATCAAAAAAATTGAAAAGAAGATAAAATATCCAACAGTTTATAAAACAAGATGACAGAATCAGTTAGTAAGTGGAAATTCTAAGAATAGTGCAAAACATTATAAATTCTCTCATCAAACAGTAAAATTAATATTAGATTTTAAAAAGCCAAATTCAGTCTGCTCACAAAGAAATAAAAATGTAATATGGAAGGTTAATAGCACTCATTTATTGAGCACTTGCAAGGTGCCAGACACTATTCTAATTGCTTTAGCAAGACGCTCTCATCCAGCACGAGGTAAGTGCTATTATAGTCATTTCTTGTTGATGTCTGCTCTTTCCATTCTAATAGACCCATTTTTTTATTGAATGAACAAATCTCCCTTCGCAACCTTGTTCACGAAAAACTGACCAGACCTCTAGGTTTCAGGAATAACCTCTTGGAAACACTACCCAACATGTCACCTATGAGATCAATGAGATAGAAAAGGAAACTGACAGAACAGTTTTCTTGCTCATGGAAATAAGACATTGTGTCTATCTATGGGTGCCTTTGAGGAGAGCCTGGGCTTTGCAGAGTGATATCAGTGGAAAGGAGTGGCTCCCTGGCAGCCCCAGCAAGCGAGGAGGAAGCCAGGGGGATAACATGAGGTGGCATGAGTTGACAGGACTTATTCTTGAAAACCCAGGACTCCCTGAAGATACACAGAAATACCTGATAGCTTTTGGGAAAGGAGTTTTTTTTATGGCAAAAAGGTGTGCACACCAGAGAAATGCAAGCTATGAAAATGGAGACTTTTATATAACTATAGTGACAGAAAGTGAAGAGGAACGAAAAAGCCTCTTGATGAAAGTGAAAGAGGAGAGTGAAAAAGTTGGCTTAAAGCTCAACATTCAGAAAACTAAGATCATGGCATCTGGTCCCATCACTTCATAGGAAATAGATGGGGAAACAGTGGAAACAGTGTCAGACTTTATTTTTTTAGGCTCCAAAATCACTGCAGATGGTGACTGCAGCCATGAAATTAAAAGACGCTTACTCCTTGGAAGAAAAGTTATGACCAACCTAGATAGTATATTCAAAAGCAGAGACATTACTTTGCCAACAAAGGTCCGTCTAGTCAAGGCTATGGTTTTTCCTGTGGTCATGTATGGATGTGAGAGTTGGACTGTGAAGAAAGCTGAGCACCAAAGAATTGATGCTTTTGAACTGTGGTGTTGGAGAAGATTCTTGAGAGTCCCTTGGACTACAAGGAGATCCAACCAGTCCATTCTAAAGGAGATCAGTCCTGGGTGTTCTTTGGAAGGAATGATGCTAAAGCTGAAACTCCAGTACTTTGGCCACCTCATGCGAAGAGTTGACTCATTGGAAAAGACTCTGATTCTGGGAGGGATTGGGGGCAGGAGGAGAAGGGGACGACAGAGGATGAGATGTCTGGATGGCATCACCAACTCAATGGATGTGAGTTTGAGTGAACTCCGGGAGTTGGTGATGGACAGTGAGGCCTGGTGTGCTGTGATTCATGGGGTTGCAAAGAGTCAGACACAACTGAGTGACTGAACTGAACTGAACTGAACTGAATAGTGACATACAATTCTGTAAAAAGATTTGTAAGTCTCCATAAAAATGAAAAATTCTGAGAAAACATAAATTCTCCAAGAAAACAGCATTAAAAGAAAAAAGAAAAAGAAAAAATTTAAAGGCAGTGCATTTCTGGTAAAATTCAAAGAAAACCAAAAAAAGAAATAACCTTATTTGACATAGAAAAGGCAATTTACCTTAAAGAAAGAGCCAACATAATTTTCAGCAATAAAACACAAGAGGTACTCCAATATAAATGAAAACCACGTTGCCACTGGTGCTATTTAAAATTGTTTTTAAATTATGGACAATTTCAATTTAATATGATAAAAATTTAAAATAAGAAATATAATCATTGAGGAATAAGCAGTGGGTCAAAGTTGCTTATTATTCCAAACAACTGAAAATAGTAAACAGGAAAACTCTAGTTTTATTAATAAGAGAGTTTAAAAGAAAAATCTTACACAAAATAAAATCCTATTAAATCAGTAACTTTACTGTTTAAGAACACAAGCAATTAAAAGATCTAATTTTTTAAAGTGGTTTTATTTAAAGTAAATTTAAAATAACTATAAAGTATATTAAAATATATCTAACCTATATAAAGAACACTATACCATTTCCTTGAGGGACCTAAAATGAAAATATTAATATGTCTGGAATATAGATTGCAAGCTATAAATGTTTTTGAGATGATGATAGATAAGTTATTTCTTCCTAGATAGAAGATTATTGACAAAATATATTCACAAGCTGATTTGTCCAGATAGTGTTGACTGTGCACAGTACTGTGGTAATGAAATCTTATGTAAGCTGGACAGAATTCTTGCTTGCACACTCCCATACTGTGAATATCAGTGAATATGGCACAATGAGCACTATCTTGTAATGTTAAAAACTTCCAGTTACAATTCTGATATTTTTCTTTCTAACTTGACAATACAACTTTAAATTTCATCTGAAAGAAAAAATAGCATATATAATAAATGGTAGAGCAATGAGAAAAATGTAGTGTGATTAGATATGAAAATTAATGAGAAGCCGTTAAAATGCTATGGTCCATAAGACTTGACAATTTATGCGATAAAATATTTAGCCTTTCAAAATAAATTCTAGTGTATACATGTCTTTAATAGTTAAGAGAAGCTTGACTGATAGAGAAATGGTGGATTTTCCATTGGGTTCTAATGATTCCATCACCAAAATAAATCCCCATATAGATCAGTTTTTTAAGTTTTAAAGTAAAACCATGAAAAAAAATCCAGTAATGATCTTAGACTAATTAACTAATTTGAGCCGTAGAAAAAGACTTAGAAGTCACAACAATGAGAGAACTCAGAAAGAAAAAATTTGTCACTAAGAATTAAAGCTCATTAAAAAAATCAGTCATTATTAAAAAGCTAGTGACAAACTGGAAGCATGCTTATAATAACAACAACAAAAAAAGATAGCCAAAAGGAGAACATTATAGCTGTAATCAATAATGAACTCTGACAAGTTAAAAAAATAAAATCACTAAAACCCCAATAGAAAAATAGCAAATGTCATAAGTGAATAATTCACAGAAGACATACAAATAGGCATTAAACATGTGGAATTTTTCATATTTTTTACCAACCAAAAACTACAAATTAAGATCATTAAATTCTCTTTCAGATTGTCAAAGGAATTTTTTTTAACGGTGATACTTTGTGCTGCTAATGATGGGTAAAAATGCATAGTACCCTGAATCACTACTGATGTTATTACATTTCTAGGGAGTAACTTGATGATAGGTCTTTCAAACTTTTTATATCTTTTGGCTTGGAAATTCTACTACGAAAAAAAATGATCATAAGAAAATTATTACAGGTGGATCAGATTTTGGCACACAAATGTCCTTTGTTTATTATTCATGATGATGTAAAATTAGGAGTGGTGGCTGTTCAGTCACTAAGCCATGTCTGACTCTTTGTGACCCCATGAACTGCAGCATGCCAGGTTTCTCTGTCCTCCACTATCTCCCAGAGCTTGCTCAAACTCATGTCCATTGAGTCCATGATGCCATCCAACCATTTCACCCTCTGTTGCCCTCTTCTTGCCCCCCAATCTTTCCCAGCATCAAAGGTCTTTTCTAATAAGTCAGCTCTTCGCATCAGGTGGCCAAAGTATTGGAGTTTCAGCTTCAGCATCAGTCCTTCCAATGAATATTCAGGGTCGATTTGCTTTAGGATTAGCTGGTTTGATCTCCTTGCAGTCCAAGGATCTCTCAAGAGTCTTCTCTAGCACCACAATTCAAAAGCATCAATTAGGGAAGAAATTATATCAATGTTGGTACTTCCATGAAATGGACTCTTATACAAATAATTCATATTCTCAGAATCTTTAATAACACTGAAAAATGCTTTCAGTATATTGGAATATATATATACATATAGTTAGTTAATTAGTTAGTGTTTGTTAGTCACTCCATCGTGTCCGACTATGTACCCCATGGACTGTAGCCTGTTAGGCTCCTCTGTCCATGGGATTTTTCCAGGCAGGAATACTGGAGTGAGTTGCCACTTCCTTCTCCAGGGAATCTTCCTGACCCAGGAACTGAACCCGGGTCTCTTGCATCACAGGTAGATTCTTTTACTGTCTGAAAGTGAAAGTCACTCAGTCGTGTCCAACTCTTTGTGACCCTATGGACCATGCAGTCCATGGATTTCTCCAGGCCTGAGTACTGGAGTAGACTGCCCATTCTTCAGGGGATCTTCCCAACACAAGGCTTCCCACAAGGCTGTCTCAGCCACCAGTATTTGTCATATATATGTGTGTGTGTGTGTGTGTGTGTATAGTATGACCTAAATTTTGGTGAAATTTGAGGGATTCCCTGGTAGTTTTAGCTGGTAAAGAAACCACCCACAATGTGGGAGACTTGAGTTTGATCCCTGGGTTAGGAAAACCCTGGAGAAGGTAATGGCTACCCACTCCAATATTCTGGCTGGAATTCCATGGACTACAAATGGACTATAGAGTCGGACATGACTGAGTGACTTTCACTTTCACTTCTGGAAATTATGGATTATTTCTATTTTGTCTTTTCTACTTTTAGTCCACTCGAATATTTTCTAGAATGAGCATGTATTCATCGATGATCAAATAAACATCTTTCAAAAAATTAATAATTTTCGCAAGAAACAAAAGTCTTTACTTTGAGGCATTGAGCCTATTTGTATCAAATTTAAGAAAAAAAAAATCCTGTTTCTTTAAATTCGAGTTCTGTGTTGGGCCGCCCCTGGGAGGTTGTGCTGAATTTTCCCCATTAAGCAGTTTCCTAAGGAGAAACCACCTGATCAAGCATTCACTGCACCAATTTCTTCAGATTTTTAATTTCAAAACATTTCACTTGGCAGAGGCAGGCCGGGGAGCCCTGTCAGGGACCACTGGTATTTGGCAGTGACAGTGGAAGCACAGGAAGGAACGGAGCTCCAGAGCAAGCCAGCACGCTTTAATCAGCTTCGAGTCCTGCAAGAGCCAAGATTTACAGGGGCCTCACCCCCCCAGGTAGAAGCAGAGTGACGCATCCAGCTTTGCTACGAGGTTTTATAGCGATGTTATCACTCAGAGCGCAGAGGCATAAATGCAGAGGGACTGGAAGACAAGAACATAATGTTTTCACACGCTAAGCTTAATTTCAATATCGTTCCGTGCTCCTGGGGCTTCCTTATGAATGACTGTAAAACTCCATTGTTTTTGAAAATTAGTGGATCACAAGGAAAATTGCACATTTGATGAGTCTGGTGTAATGGGTTGGTGTTCCAGTGGCCTCGCCTCACACCAGGGCGCACTTCAGCTGGCCCTAGTTTCAGGGAAACGATCTGCAGAAAATGACAAAGGATGGAAGCAGACTTTTTTTTTTTTTTTTGCATTTGGCACAAACAAAATTTCAAAAAGAGAAGAAGAAAAGAAAGACACTATGCCAAGAACATTCTAAGGAGCCATGCCTATAACTGAAGAGTAGCTGTAGGGAACCCGCTAAGTTACATGACCAGTGTGTGCTGGATGAAATGGGCTGACACATACTGCTTTTGAACTCGACAGCGTTGCACAGATAATGTTTCCACCATTCCCTCCCCCCATTTCCGAACAATTTCTTGTTGTATTATATATTGTATCTACAGCTGTGCTATGTTGAATGGCCATAAAACCATCCATTTGTGTAATCTCAGGGCAAAAAGCATCACAAAGGGAAGCAATGGGACTGGGCCCGTGATCCATCTTCATTTATGCATTTAAAATTTTTCTCACTGTGATAGCCTGGTGAGGTGGATGTCTTCTTGTGAAAACCACAGAGAGCCAGCTGCCTCTTCCTACTCCAACAGACATCAGTAGAGACAATAACATTAAGGATTCATAATCCCACATAGAAGTACACAACATTATCCTAACTAAATTTTCTCCCTTTGCATCCCCAAGACTTATTAATACACAGGATAAAAAGCTATGGGAGCTCTCGCTTCCACAGTGTGTATGATGGATATCATATTCCAGCTGTTCAGTTTGGAAGCTTTATCCCAGATTCATCAAGTTCGAATGGAAATAAACAGAACGTGGGGATCTGATTCTCACAGTCTTTCTGAGTTTTCGTCATTTTTCCTCTCTGTTGTGCCCAAAACATTACCTGAATCACAAAAGTTCTCAATTTTTTCCTTGCAATTTTATCTCAACTGAGTCTGTGTTTTGCCACCAGACTGTGATAAATGCCTCAAACATTTTAAATCCTTTCTAGGGGACGATTTTAGCTACCACTGGCATGCAGTCTCCTTCGCTTGTTCCTTTTCCTTCACAAGATCTCTACACATCGTCGTTAGGACAGTGGTCTTCTCCCTGTCAACTCTAAACCCTCTCTTGACATCTTCTTCCTAGACTTGAACTGCTATCTATGTGTTGGTGAATTGATGCTTTCAGCTTATGGTGTTGGAGAGGACTCTTGTGAGTCCTTTGGGCTGCAAGGAGATCAAACCAGTCAGTTCTAGAGGAAGCCAATCCTGAATATTCACTGGAAGGTTTGGTGCTAAAGCTCTAATACTTTGGCCACCTTATGTGAAGACTTGACTCATTAGGAAAGACCCTGATGCTGGGAAAGATTGAAGGCAAAAGGAGATGGAGGCAGCAGAGGAAGAGATGATTAGACAGCATGACTGACTCAACTGAGCAAACTCAGGAGATAGTGAAGGACAGGGGAGCCTGGCAGGCTGCAGGCTGTGCGATGACAGAGTTGGAGTTGACTTAGTGACTGAACGACAACATGTGTTGATGACTCTCAAACTTATCTTGCTTTCCCAGACTTCTCCCGCGAGCTTCAGGTTTTGTATCCAACTATCTGACATCTGCAGAGGTAGCTCTATTAGACATCTCAAATGGAACATAGCTGGAAGAGAGCTGCTGATTTCTAGCCCGCCCTGCTCCTTCAGAAAGGAAGTTGCTTGGTCTTTGCCATCGCCGAAGGAAGTGCCCCTGCACCATCTCCCAGCTGCTCACTCTTAACATCCGGTTGCCAACTTCCATTCCATGTTCTTCGCATTCTGCTGCTGCTGCTGCTGCTGCTGCTGCTGCTGCTGCTGCTAAATCACTTCAGTCGTGTCCGACTCTGCGACCCAATTCATAAAAGGCTACGTCATAGAGATCTTTTTCAAGAGCCCATTCATTTATTACGTTTAGAATTTTCTCCCCCTGTCACTCTGCTTTTCTCCAAAGAGCCAGAAGAGATTCCTTGGAGACTTGTGGGAATACAATACACTTCAGGGGACGTGCAGGATGGGGGCAAACGGCCATTGGTTCTCCATGGTGTTTCACCCCTTCCGGTCATTAAGGCTAGCTCCCTTATTGCCTGCTCGCTGCTTGCGCAGCTGAAGGCTCTCCCCGTGGTCAGAACCCGGTGGTGGTCCTTGGATAATTCAGTTAACTGTCAGCCTTTACTGACGTTGCTGTGATTCCTCTGTGTTTGGGTGGTCACCTCCAGCCGAGCCCTGATCTTGCTGATACTGTGGAAGGGCCACAGTGGGTACTTTTCAACTTGGGTTTCTTTCCAGCTTCTCCATTTATGGCAGGAGATCTTTCTAGATCAGTCCCCATACTTCCAGAAATAGGAAATCTTACTTCTACCATATACTTTGTACCCTACTTTTTTAGTACAGTCTTAAATTTTGTAGGATAAGGGATGGGGGAGGATATGGGATTTGAGATTCAATCAGCTACTTTAATCCACCTCCTTTCTGGACCAAAGATGAGAATACAAGATAGAGAACAATATATTTTAGAACTTGCCTCTGTTTCTTCTGATCCTACACCTCTCACTCCTATCTACCAATTCCAAAGGAACAAGAAGGAGCAAGCTTCAGGCTTCTATCCTGAAGATAGAAAGAAAGTACTGTCTTTCTCCATCCCAGTTCTAACTCCAAAGCTGAGCTTTTTATGGATTGGCTTTAGGAGAATGGAACCAAGATATTCCTTGGGGAGGTTAAGTTTCATATGCTATTGCAACTGCATGGCAGTGAAGAGTTATAAGGTATTTGTACATATTATTCAGAATATAAATTTTAATATTATCAACATTAAGATATTGCCTTTAAAAATTCAGGGAGAGAGTGTGAACTTCTGGGAATATATTCATTGAGCTCAGAGAAGAAATATTGCAAATAATTTTTTGTTTTATTGTTCACAATATGAGTTATTACAATATTACATGTGCATTTCAGAAGAAATTTCCTAGGTGGTGTGCTAAAAAGAACTTACATTTATGACAGTATGGTACCATTTATGAATCATATTATAACAATATTATCACTCAAGTTTTTTTGTTAGTGTTTGTGTACTCAAAGTGAGGTTGATCTTGTACAAATAAAGCAGATTTCAATCAGATATATTAGAAAATCTTGGGCACAACGATTGTAGTGACTTGAATAGAGATTACCGAAGTCTTCTTTTGGCCATTGTGAGCCAGTAAGAGGGACTTTTTTCTAAATAAATGAAACTATTCAGAGCTTATCCCTCAAAGTAATGACTGACCTGCATACAGTGATATCAACCATCATGCAACCAAAACAGCTGTTTCCTAGGGGCTATGTCGGGTACTGCGCTTGGTTTGCCCACGTGGTTATTATTGCCTTAATTTCAGTGTTCTTTCTCCTCTATGTATAGTCGATGTAAAGTCATATAATGATCTAGGGATAATACATGTTTGTAAAGTGTAATTTTCACTGCTCTTATACTAATTAGGATGAGAAATTAAATCAAAGTCACATCAATCTCTAAATTTTTCTCCATTATTTTACTTACAGTCTATCTATATTACTATATTGAAAGGGTGGTTATTTTTAACAAACAGCATATGCTTGGATACATGTTCTGCATTTTTTCTGGTTTGACAATTCAGTTCAGTTCAGTTCAGTTCAGTCGCTCAGTCGTGTCCGACTCTTTTCGACCCCATGAATCACAGCACACCAGGCCTCCCTGTCCATCACCAACTCCCGGAGTTTACCCAGACTCATGTCCATCGAGTCGGTGATGCCATCCAGCCATCTCATCCTCTGTCATCCCCTTCTCCTCCTGCCCCCAATCCCTCCCAGCCTCAGGGTCTTTTCCAATGAGTCAACTCTTCGCATGAGGTGGCCAAAATACTGGAGTTTCAGCTTCAGCATCAGTCCTTCCAATGAACACCCAGGACTGATCTCCTTTAGGATGGACTGTTTAGATCTCTTTGCAGTCCAAGGGACTCTCAAGAGTCGTCTCCAACACCACAGTTCAAAAGCATCAATTCTTTGGCACTCAGCTTTCTTCACAGTCCAACTCTAACATCCATACATGACCACTGGAAAAACCATAGCCTTGACTAAACAGACTTTTGTTGACAAAGTAATGTCTCTGCGTTTCAATATGCTGTCTAAGTTGGTCACAAGTTTCCTTCCAAGGAGTAAGCATCTTTTAATTTCATGGCTGCAATCATGATTTTGGAGCCCCCCAAAATAAAGTCTGACACTGTTTCCACTGTTTCCCCATCTATTTCCCATGAAGTGATGGGACCAGATGCCATGATCTTAGTTTTCTGAATGTTGAGCTTTAAGCCAACTTTTTCACTCTCCTCTTTCACTTTCATTAAGACTGGCTTTCAATTGGTGTGTTTAGACCATTTAAATATAATTTTGTTGCTGATTTTGTTGGAGTTGAGTGCACTATTTTATTATTTTTCTCCTTGTCATAATTTTTAAAAAAGCATTTCCTCCTTTTCTATCTTCTTTTAGAGTATTTGAATATTTCCTATATTCCATTTCAATCGACACTTTGGATTTTTTATTGTACATTATTTTAGTGTTTATTCTAGGGATTATAAATACATGTTCCTAAATTTTCATAGTCTATTACAGCTAATATTTTACCATCTTAAGTGAATAGAAGGCTTGCAAACATATAGGTCTCTGTGCTATCTACCTTTTATATTAGTATTGCTATATTTATTATGCCTGCATATATTGAAATATACAAGACAGTGTTATGTTTTTTTCTCATTTACATAGTCATACATATTTTATGGGGGGCTTTCCAGGTGGCACAGTTGTAAAGAATCAGCCTATCAATGCAGGAGATGCAAGAGACCCAGGTTCGATCCCTGGGTCGAGAAGATCCCCTGCAGGAGGAAATGGCACCCAGCTCCAGGATTCTTGCCTAGAGAATCCTCTGGACAGAGGAGCCTGGCAGGCTACAGGCCATGGGGTCACAAAGAGTCAGACATGACGGAGCATACACACAGATACAGATATTTTAGAGAAGTCTACAGCAGAGAAAAATAGTCTATTATATTTACCAAGATATATAACATTTCTGTTCTTCTACCATCATTCCCATAATTCCCTGGTGGCTCAGATGGTAAAGCGTCCACCCGCAATGTGGGAGACCCAGGTTCGATCCCTGGGTTGGGAAGATCCTCTGGAGAAGGAAATGGCAACCCACTCCAGTATTCTTGCCTGGGAAATCCCATGGACAGAGGAGCCTGGTGGGCTATAGTCCATGGGGTCGCAAAGAGTCGGACACGACTGAGCGACTTCACTTTCACTTTCACTTTACCATCATTCCCAAGGGTTCTAGTTTTCTTCTGGGATCATTCCACCTCAGCCTGAAGAACTTCTTTCAGCCCATCTTCGGTAGCTTATTGGATGAATTCTCTCAGTTTTTCTTTACAAGAGGATATATTATTTATCTTTCAATCTTAAAGGATATGTCAATTGGATACAGAATTCTTACCTGACTTTTTTTTTCCCAAAGATATTCTTTGACTGCACCTGCCTTGTTTCTTAGTAACCCCCTGTATGTAATGTGTCACTTTTCTCTGGCTCCTCTCAGGACTGATTTTTTTTTTTTTCAGCAACTTAATTATATTTCAGAGTGCACTTTATTTTGAGCTTATCTTGGTTGAATTTGCTGAGCTTCTTGAATCTTAAATGAATATAGTTTATCAGATTGGGGAAGTTTTTAGCCATTTCTTTTAATTTTTCCCAGCACCCATCTCTCTTCTCCTGAGACTTTACATACAGCCGTTTTGTCAGATAACCTGCACTTGCCATGAGGTTTCCGAGAGCCAGCTCCTATGCATCAAGAATTCAGGTTTCTTCTTCCATTACTTAGTCATATGGCACATTTTCTAGGATAACTCTGTGATTTATCCTTTGTGAGGTTTCACCAAATATCTAACAGCTGCAAAGGTTCCTTGATAAACATTACACATACACTTTTTAATTTTACAAATAAATACACATGATGAAAACATACAAGATTCCAATTTCTATAGTGACTTTTATAAAAGGAAGTTGACACACATAATCTTAACCCATATGTGAATTTTAATATTCTCATCTCTAACATCAAATAAACCCTGAGGTTTTGGGGGTTTTGTTTTTTTTTAGCTACAGTCTGGTGGTCTGCCTGTGATAAACTTAACATGTGAGGAAAAAATAAAATTTTATTTGCTGCTTGCAGACTAAATCTTTTAAAGAGAAACAAGTTTATTGATGTTGTAAGCAACATGATGCCTCTTGGGATGAGGGATGACCTGTCTAAAAGCACCTCCTGCTTCCCTTCCTCTTTCTTCATATTCTTTTAATTAAGAAGCTTGCTGATTAAAGGTTCATTAGGAAGCACATTTCCTATTCTTGGTAAAATAAAGTTATTTTAAGAAATGTAACAGGCTCAAGATATCATATTAAATATGAGTGCCTCCGCGCTCATATTTCATCTTTCATATGAAAACTTTTGTATCTTCAAATTGTTCCCTTACTATTAATATGATCCAACAGTACAGTAACTCCACTTTTCTGTTTTCTGGTATTTTGTATTGTAGGAATGCCTTAATACTTGGATGACAGTTCTGTATCACTGAGCTTGTCATGGGATAATTCTGTTCCCAGAAAGACAAGAAGTGAATTTCTCCCTGAATTCAGATTATTCATCTTGTCAGTCACTATAGCTTTGCAAACCACCTGGGTTTTGGGAGAGGGGGTGCTGGAATGTGTCTCTCAAGCTAGAAAATGAACTCAATAAAGCCTAGTCTGCCACCACCAAGGATCCCTGGGAGATCGTTTCCAATCTTATTGGTTGTAAAGAGTTTCCTTTGTTCAGCAGCAAACTGGGAGTTAAAAAGCAAGGAAGTAGGAAGTTCCTAAAAATTTATAGGGGCTCTTTAGAGTAAAGGTGTGGTAGCTGTGTCTGCGAAGTGATATTTAATAGGGCAGGGTCTTCCCACTGAGTAAATTAGCAGGATCATAAACTGGGCTGTAAGCTTGAGAAATTTTCCATTTTCATTTGTTTCCCTGCTGGCTAAGTATTTAACAAATTCTTCTGTAAGTTGAGCATTACTACGTAGAAATATCCAAGGAAAGGAAAGTTTATCCACACTTCTACTAGAGTTTGAAAGTAGGGGGAAAGTATTTGCATTTCAACTGGGTCCCAGCAGTAACTCAGGTGAGACCCTTAAAAGGAGGTGACATCAGGGAGGCACAGCTGGAATCATATGATTCATCCAGTATCCACACATGGAGATTACCTTTTCAGTGATGAAGCTTTAGAGGGCTTTTTCCTGTGATTTTCCAAAAAGAAACAAGTTCTCTCACAGCTTTGCTATTTGATGTGGTGCCCCGATGCTTCAACTCCTATGGAACTCATGACCCATTATCACATTAATAATTGCCCTAAATTGTTCCCTACTTTTTTTAAAGGATGTCTACAGTTTCTGCCTATTCTAATAAGACTATGTGTTCTTTGAAGTTAGGGACATAACTTCAAGTTGGCTATTTTCTCACAAAGATTATAACTTAGTATGGTGAGTGATATACATATTCAACATTTGCAAAAGGTAGATGGTAGCCTAGACGTCAAAATCATCCTGGGGCTTCCCTGGTGGCTCAGTGGTAAAGAATTCACCTCCCAGTGCAGGAGACATGAGTTCGATCCGTGGTCTGGGAAGATCCCACATGCCAGGGAGCAACTAAGTGCATGACCCACAGCTACTGAGCCTGTGCTCTGGAGCCCGGAAGCCTCAGCTACGGAAGCCCGAACACCCTAGAGCCCGTGCTCTACTGCAAGAGAGGCCCATGCACCACAGCTAGAGAAACAAGGAGCCAGCACAGCCACATGTAAACAAATACGATTTTAAAAATAAAACAAATTATCCTTAACGTCTAATTTTAAAAATTAATACTTTTAATTGTATCATATGCAACAAACTAGCAACCTCTGTCCCCAGTTCTTTTGTGAAAAAATAATATTATATATTATTATTATCAAATTCAAATAACTGTGAAGAGAAGAGAGAGAACATAGGTGCTAAAACCAAAAGATCCAAGTTTCATCCCAGGTTTTGCCTTTTACTGCGGGAGACCTGGTTTCAGTCCCTGGGTTGGGAAGATCCCCTGGAGAAGGGAAAGGCTACCCACTCCAGTATTCTGGCCTGGAGAATTCCATGGACTGTATAGTCCATGGGGTTGCAAAGAGTCCGACACGACTGAGCAACTTTCACTCATCGAATATGAAAATAAAAGTTACAGCAATGCATTAAAATTACATATGTGAAGGCACTTATTATTAAGTTATTTTCAGTGGCAGGGGAAGCAGTAGTAGAGGGGTGGCAGCACTGTGTTAATAAATATGCCAGGACCTAGAAATGCACTTGTATAGAACGAGCTGAGGTTGTTTTGTTTACTCGATAAGTTGTGTCCGATTCCTTACGATCCCCTGAACTGTAGCCCCTCAGGTTCTTCTGTCAATGGGATTTTCCAGGTAAGAATACTGGAGTGGGTTGCCATTTCCTTCTCCAGAGGATCTTCCTGACCCCCCAGGGATCGAACCCCCATCTCCTGTATTGGCAGCAGATACTTTACTGCTGAGTCACCTGGGAAGCTCTTAGCTGGAGAAGACATTCTTTAATTGGAGGATATAAAAGCATTCCAGGTTAAATACTAAACTTTATAAAACGAAGTAATACAATACGCCCTAGATGTATCTCATAATATAAATGGTGATATTCACAGTCACATTCATTTATATCAAATGACTTAAAGAAGATATCCAAGAGAGTCCACAATCACAAATTATAAAAATCAAGTAATTTTCCTTCTTCCTTTAAGAGAATATTGCCATTCAATAAAAGAAAATACATGTGATTTAGTGATAAATAAGCAAGAAAGCCTAAACATAGACACAAATTCTAAACTAAGTCTGAAAATGTTCTTTCTCCTTTTTGCACCAGTTCTTTTCAACCTACTATGTCAGGACTTCAACTTCTTGCTCAAAATTCAGTAATATACAGACTTAACAACATTGTCACCTACGCTTACAGTGAAGCATCCTTAAATTCAAATTGAATCTTGAAAGCTGTGCTAATTTCTTTCAAGTATGTTTTTTCTACACACAAAAGCTCACATGTGCTTTTCAACACCATAGCTTCCAAACATCCAAGCAATGGAAATCCTCGGTGTTCTCTTACTTAACCTACACATTGCTTCAAACACTGTCGTTTATAAAGCAGTAATGAAAATAACAAGTCTATAAACCTGTGTTTAACAGCAGGGGTTTGGGGCTCCCAGGTCTTCAGTCCTGTACCTTATGCAGTGATTTATACTGTGTGGAATTAAGGAGACAGTATAAAGGGGGAGAAAAGGAGGGAACACTCACACAAAGGGGCTGAGTGTGTATGTGTGTGTCTGTGTGTGAGAGAGAGAGAGAGAGAGAGCAGTGAGAGAGATGTGTTGTCATGGTAAAGAAACAACAGGAGAAATAAGATTCAGGGGAGAGAAACTCAAAGACATTTGGCCAGGAAATCACTGGTTGTGGCAAAACAAACAAATAAATAACCATGTGATGTCTATAAATACTCTAAAAACCTTGAACAATATGGAGTGAGGGAAACCACTTAAGGGATGACAATTGTGATATTTTATATACATTTATACCCTGAATATTCATTGGAAGGACTGATGTTGAAGCCGAAGCTCCAATACTCTGGCTACCTGATGCAAACAGTCAACTCATTGCAAAAGACCCTGATGCTGGGAAAGAGAGAAGGAGGGGATGACAGAGGATGAGATGGTTGGATGGCATCACTGACTCAATGGACATGAGTTTGAGCAAACTCTGGGAGATGGTGAAGGACAGAGAAGCCTGGCGTGCTGCAGTCCATGGGGTCGCAAAGAGTTGGACACGACTGAGCGACTGAACAACATATAAAAGGGGGGAATTAGTGGTGTCTCCTGCTCAGAAGTGGGCTAAGGTGCACATATTGAATCTACAAGCAATTTTTTTAATCTTTTGGCCACAAGGTGTGGCGTGCAGAATCTTGGTTCTCTGACCAGGGACCAAACCCTGCCCCCTGCAGTGGAAGCATGAAGTCTTCCACCATCAGGGAAGTCCTTCAGCAAGCAATTTTGACTTGGGTTACACATTTTTGGTGATATCTGAGGGTGAGAGACTAAAGGAGGTTATTGAGAAAGAAGTAAAAATACCACTATGTTAAAGGATCTTCTTCTATATTTAAAGGTAAAGGGGCTGAAAACAGATGCACCAGGTAATTTCATGTATTTTCATGGCTGTTTCTTCCTTGGGCCTTGAAACGCACCCACTACACTTTTATGCTACACATTTTTCTTCACCAACCCAAGAGAATCTTGAAAGAGAGGCCAAGAGAGAAAGGATCTACTGTCTACTACTTAGATTCTCAAGTCTGTTTTGGGAGATATGGTACCTTCCAATGTCTTACTTGTTGGGATGATGTACCTGTCCAGACAGTGAATCTGTTTGAATGACAACAGTGAAGCCCAGTAACTGCTTGGATTAATTTACTTAGTTCACACAGAATTGGCCATTCTTAAGTCTCAGTCTTATCATTAGCTCTTTGTGAGCAAAATAACATATTTTAGTCTACTTTCTAAGACATTTTGTTTCAGGAAGATATCTTTATTATTGTCATCATCTACCGAAATATGTTGAGATGCATGAAGTATTAATACGACTTTGAAATCTTTATCCATTAAAATTACAGGATTCAGGTAAAAATATGTTTCTGAATTCTGGACTTTAAGTGGTCTTCTATGATCTGGAAAAGTCTTCCTACCTGAAGGCTTCATTAAGATCTTCCAAGTATTCTTTTACTAGATCTTACCAGTAGAAGCATGCCCTGCACACAATCAGAGTTTGCAGAATAATACTGCAATTCTGAATTGGCATAGAATAAAAAACAGAAAAACTCATTCCCTAACTCTTGACTCTTGATGTCTTGGCAGATAAGCTGGGATTCCTGGGTTGAATATCTCATAGAGGTCCTCTTACCATTTATCATTTCTAAATTACATATTGAGGGCAAGTGGTATGTAACCTACTTATACATTATTTGCTAAAAATGTAAAAGTAAAGACAAAAATATTCTTATACAGGAAGTTTTCATCTCTTTCATGAAACATTCTGATACTTGCAAGGATCATGCCTGGTGAAACGTTCCAGATTTTAGCCCTGGAATGTGACATTTATTATGATGGACAAGTCATCTTGCTGTCTCACTAATTTCCCTCACCTGTGAAATTGTCTGATCTTATTACCTCAGAGCTTCTCTAAGGAACAATCAAAATAATCCTGGCAATGTGTTAAAGATCCTAATGTATGATGCTAACATGATATAGTATCTTTCTTTTTAATATTTGCAGTGAAAATCTACAACTTGATTATATTTTCAAGGATATTTAAAGAACTCTTTGATCACAGAAGTAAAATCTTTGGGGTTAAAAATAATAACAAACAAGCCAAGGAAAAGGTATATCCTTCTCTAGAGAACTTTTGTTTTCTTATGATCATCTGTCCAAACTCTGACTTTTGAAACAATAGTCTCATCTATATATTTATATAACACTCTTATAACATAAGATGATTCTTCACCCAGAGTCAAGGCAGGTATAAACATTCCCTTCCATTCTAATTACCTAAGAGCAAAATTTGTTGTATTTCATTAATCACTGGGATGCAAGTATAAATTTAGTTGGGGCTGGGGAACACTTCATAAAAAACAACGCAGAAGAATCACATAAAGAAACACTGAGCGTCTCTGTGTTTTTTAAACACATGAAAATCATATTTATTCCCCTTTTGATAGATCTATTAATAAAAAAACAATTTGAACAGACTATCATTTGTGAAGCCAATAAACTCATAATGATTAGGCTTAAGAAAAATTTTAAATACAAAAGCCTCTTCCACCATTGTAGTGCATATTCAGAAATGACAGCTTTGGCTAAGTCTGGAGGTTGGAAGATACAGTCAATAAAAAGTGCTTCAATTCAATTGTTTAGCTAGTGCTATCATGTTTCTTTATGATATTCCTCTTAAAAAATTTACTCGTGGCAATTTTCCTGAATATTGAATGTGGGGAAGAGTAGTGGTTGACAGGATCACTTCAAAGAAAGAGTAGCTGTTACCAACATCATCATAGTAGACTGGCTTACACAGGGCTTATGCATGAGGGTTTTGTGTTGTATTTTTGGTTTCTGCCCAACAATAAGAAAGTGGATATGTACAGAATGTTTCAAAGAATGAAGACAGAAAGGAAGAGAGGAAAGGAGGGGATAAAGAAAAAGAAGAAGGAAGGGAGGAAGGATTAACACTACCTAAACTATCTCTGACACTGTTTCCACTGTTTCTCCATCTATTTCCCCATGAAGTGATGGGACCAGATGCCATGATTTTTGTTTTCTGAATGTTGAGCTTTAAGCCAACTTTTTCACTCTCCTCTTTCACTTTCATCAAGATGGTGACTGCAGCCATGAAATTAAAAGATGCTTACTCTTTGGAAGAAAAGTTATGACCAATCTAGATAGCATATTGAAAAGCAGAGACATTACTTTGCCAACAAAGGTCCATCTAGTCAAGGCTATGGTTTTTCCTGTGGTCACGTATGGATATGAGAGTTGGACTGTGAAGAAAGCTGAGTGCCAAAGAATTGATGCTTTTGAACTGTGGTGTTGGAGAAGACTCTTGAGAGTCCCTTGGACTGCAAGGAGATCCAACCAGTCCATTCTAAAGGAGATCAGCCCTGGGATTTCTTTGGAAGGAATGATGCTAAAGCTGAAACTCCAGTACTTTGGCTACCTCATGTGAACAGTTGACTCATTTGAAAAGACTCTGATGCTGGGAGGGATTGGGAGCAGGAGGAGAAGGGGACAACAGAGGATGAGATGGCTGGATGGCATCACGGACTCAATGGACATGAGTCTGAATGAACTCCGCGAGTTGGTGAGGGACAGGGAGGCCTGGCGTGCTGTGATTCATGGGGTCGCAAAGAGTCGGATATGACTGAGTGACTGAACTGAACCGACTGAAACTATCCCTGGGTTGGGAAGATGCCCTGGAGAAGGGAAAGGCTACCCACTCCAGTATTCTGGCCTAGAGAATTCCATGGACTGTACAGTCCATGGGGTTGCAAAGAGTCGGACACGACTGAGCAACTTACACTTTCCACTTTCACTTTCAAACTGTTAGGTGAATTGTGTTAAACTTTTCTCTAATATTGATTCATGCAGAGAAGGGGTGATTTACCTTTTCTGTGAATTCAATACATAAAATAGACATGAATCTATTTGGTGTAGGGATCCCATATCCGTACAGGGCTTCCCTGGTAGCTCAGGAATAAAAAATTTGCCTGCAATGCAGGAGACTCAAGAGACGCAGCTTCTATCCCTGGGTCAGGAAGATCCCTTGGAGGAGGCAATGGCAGCCCACTCCAGTATTCTTGCCTGGAAAATCCCATAGGGTTGCAAAGAGTCGGACACAACTAAGCACGCACGCACACATCCTTATACCAAAACAAAACAACAAACCTGAGAATCGGTGGTGTTTCCTGAACAATTGAATGTCATATTTTACTTGTAGAGCTGACATGGGATATGAACTTTTCCTGGCAAATGAATTACACTGTAAGCTAAGTCAGGGTGCACAATATAGTATATGCAGCATGTCTTGCCAACAAGAACCAAAAATAATTAGCACTGCAAATGGGACAGAAACTCTGAAGGTTCACTTCTATTTATTCCAGCCCCTAGGTAACAGACTTTCCTTCAGCGAAGTCTCAGCAGATTTCTTGATAGACACAAAGGATCGAGGAGAAACTGAGAAAAAAAGAAGACAAAAAGAGATGCAGTATTTATTCTTGAACATGGGAAACCATCTTGAAGATGATCAACTACATTAGTTTATGACAATGAAGCTTTCATGAGTTGTAGCAAATTTTTCAGGAAAGTGCAACGTTCCTTCACAACTCTTCTTGGACTCGGGGGAAATCGTTTATCTGTTTAAGGATTGCAGAAAACAACAACTCCCTTCCAGGCGTGGTGATGAAGAAGATGATATTCAACTACTCACTGTGTCAGTCTCCACCATCATTTACACATAGTGAATATGTCTGTTACAAGACAAATTGTTCTACATTTCTCTAGGAAAAGAAAAAAAGAATCCTAACAAAATTTTGATATTTGGAATGACCTTGAAGCTATAGCAAATAAAATGATTTTCAGAAAAGCACTGTTATCGTAACAGAACCAATTATTTTTCAGCCCTGATGATCTGTAATGCCAAGTCTCCTTACGTGGTGGCATGGTATAGACTCATCAGCATTGTATGAGGCTCAGGAAAAAAACAAAAACTAATATTATTAATAACATTTTTTGGCATTTATAATTGAACCTTGGGGTCAAAATCCTTCAGGCTATGTTGCTCTAAAATGCCTTAAAAAAAAATCTTAGGGGGAAAGAAAGAAAGAATGCTTGGATTTTCATATTATAAAAGAGAATATAGATTATGTGTACATATGGAGTTATTTCTAAATTCTGAGAATCCAAATAATCTATGCAGTAATTTGGTTTCTTAAAAGAGATGAGGGAGCAGCAGTAATATTTTGTCCCCATGGAATCTACCTGAAAACTCCGGAATTTATAGGAGAGTGCCTCCTGCTTATCAAGCCTTGGCATCCAGCCAAACAAGAGAAGAACCAAAGATGGCAAAAGCCTAGAGCTAGAAATGTTAAGTGTATATCTGAGGAAAAGCAAATATCCAGGTACCAAGAGGGTTATATAAGGTTGAACTCTCTAGAATCAACCCAGATCTCCCCCGCACACCTTAAGTACCTGGAACTTTGTTCCTTAAAATGGAATCCAAAATATATATGTATATATACATATATATTCCCAGAAATCTCAAGTTTTATGAGCTCTATTTTTAAACCAATGTATCCATTTCCATGATAGTGTTTGAGATGATAAAAATATTCTGAAATTAGGTTTCTCTGTAAACATGAGAGAACACTGCTCTGGGCAATTTAAATGAGTGGACATGAAGGTATGTAAATTGCCTCTTAATAAAGATTTTAAAGAGTATTTTATCCACTTAAAGAGAAAACATATTTTAAAAAAATGAAATAAGATTTTCATCACTTAACTCTATGTTTATCATATTATACTCTGGTCTGCCGACCACTGTGAAGTTCTTAACTATATTTTAAGGATTGTTGAAGAATTCCTATAAAAGGCGTTTTGGCTTATTCCTAGGGCAATATGGCATAGGATGGAAATTAAGAGATAAGAAGGGCAGATTTTTTAAAGAGTCTATACATTAAAAGAAATTATCAACAGGTACAATTTGAGTTGCATATTTAAAAATTCCTTTGGTAATACCCATGTGAAGCAATGCACATGGGTCATGTCTCAGGGCCACTGTTATTGATTAGATTGCAACTGTTTTCCCAAGCAGCCTGTCCAGAGTTTGGAACCAATTCCCTCTTCATAAAGAATAGTTTCCTTTCTTAGATTCTCTTGTCTTTCTTTCCCTTCAGACTTTACAATACCTAAAACTATAAAAATTCCAAAATTTTTTAAAATTTGAAGATTTACTTAAAATTGCATCTTTTGTTTTAAAAAATTATCTCATTTCATCCTAAAGAAAAAGAAAAAGCTTATTGTACACAATTTTATATGTGACTAGAGATAATTAGAAGAGGCCTGAAAAGGAATATCAGCAAATATAAAGGAAAAAAAGAAAAAAAGGTTTGAAGGTAATCTAGAAGGATCCAACCTTCAGAAAAGACAGACTTTATTTAATAAATCATGAAATATTTGCCCAAAAAAACCACCCAGAAATATACGTTTCATAGCAAGAAATTAGAAATAAGCAAGTTTCTAAGGCAAAGGGCTGAGTAATAGATCAACCTGGAGACAGGCTGCAGAGTGACAATGAGAGCTTTTCCTCTGGCTTGCCTGAGAAGAGGCCACGGGACCAGCTGGAAAGCAGGAGCTGCATGTTGACAGCGTGTGCCTCACTTGGAGCCCGCATTGCGACACTGATGCTGCCAAAAATACAGCCGGAACAGTCACAGCAGCTTAGCTGTGTTTTAGAACCTAATCAAGGCACAGCACAACCGCGGCTGCTGGCAGTGACGATGGCAACCAAACTGCATTCCTAATTGGAAAGGAGGCAACGTGGACCCGGAGAAACCACCCACCGAGACGCCTCAGGAGAAACCAAAGTGTCACCGGGTTCTGCCACCAAAGGAAGCACCGTGCATGTTTCATCAAGCCTGGAAAGATATCCCTCAGAATGGACCAAGAGACAGGCTGTAAACATGGACCTACTGTTCTTACAGCGCTGATGCTGTCTGGCATTTTCTTTCCTCTCTGTCTGAAGATAGATCATAAGGCCACAATGAAGCAGACAGACCGTCATGGCCGAAACCCGTTTCTGAGCATAACCTGATAACATGATAAGCAGACTTTGTTCCTTGCCTATTCTTTCTGCGGAATGGATGTCCCTGAATAGTACGAGATGGTGGCTTGTAAAAGATTTTAAATTATGCTTCTTCCTTTCAAAGAGAATCTTTATAGGTCTTTTTATTTTTTTTTGCTTAGTTGTGAAAATAATCATGAAAACTATTAGGAAATTTATAAAAGCACAAGGATCAACAAAAGATATCACCCCTTGGACAATTTTATGTATGCCTTTGTAACTTGTGACTTTACAGTCTTCCATGGGTCATGTTTCTACCAGTTCGTATTGAATTACTGGGAATGGTGGTTTTGGAATGGACATAGGAAGAGAGATACTGAAACAATATGAGTCTATTTCTTGCCTGTTTATCCAGTCTTAGTGCTCCTTATTGCCTGTATCATGCTAAAGTCTTTTCTGTGCTCCAAAATATCATAACTTTTTATCACCTGCTTGCATCATCCTTTCTTTTGGTGATCAATTTGTCCTTGGACTACTCTCCATCTTAATCCCTATCTCAAACGTCTTCTACAGTATGAGGTCTTCAATGCCCCTTTCAAATGGGTCAATACTATCTTTGTTCAAGGTACCACAATACTATCCAGCAAATAGCTCTATTATTCCCTTATCTTACTGTATCATTATTACATTTTCACTTTATTTATCTTCCTTACTGGACCGCAAGGGAAGAGATACCGTTTTATCTTACTTTCACTTGCTCCTAAGAAAAGTGCCTACTTCCTAAGAAGATAATCAATAAAAAAGTGGTGAATCAGTGAATAGATGGATAAAATCACTTCATCTCTCTGAGTCTCGGTTTTCTCACCTGTAAAATGAGCGCAATGACAACCTCTTATGTTTGCTTTGAGAATTAAGTGAACCAGCTTCTAAATTGCTTGACATTAGGGACTGACTCACAGGAATAGCTATTTATTTGCTCCTTTCATTCTTAAGAAAATATTACTTAGATTCTAAGAATTATTTTTTAAATTATCTGTGATCTACCAAAATACAAGTGTTCACAGTCAAACAAATGATTTGTCTGAACAAGTAGCAATGCTGTGGTGACATTTTCGCAATACTAATTGATCTGAGCCTTGTGACTGTTAAAATCCAGAGAACACCCTATAAAAACAAAATATCTAACAGGAACAAGTAGGAATAGCAAAGACTGTTTTGCTATTTTATAGAAATACTATTTGTATTTTGATGGAGTTGCATTTTATTAATAGCTTCACTAAAGCCTGTGCTAATGCAAGTAATATTGGAAAACTTGTTTCTTAAAAAACACTAAAATGTGAAAAAGTATTTGATTTTCATTTTCCTGGTAAAGAACATTATACTTCTGAAGATAAAAGAAAATGACATTGTTTAACACTTTACATGAAATTTAATTTCCCACCACATAATTGTTAAAAGATAAGTAGCTCCTGCAATATTAATAAGAATAAATACTAATATGGCAATTAAATAATGATCACTAATGACTTCTTCATTAATATGTTAGCGGTTGGCGGCTTTATCATGAAGAGAAATTAGAGTAAGATAGTTGGAAAATTTAGTAAGTTAGAAAACAGAAAGCTGTGTATTGTGTCTCAGTTTAATGGCAAATATATCGGATTCATAGGGATTGGGAAAGAAGAAATTTGCATACTGAGTACAGAAGTAGTTCAAAGCTAATAGGTGCTTTAACTCTCTCATGTCCCTTTGAGTTGAAGCTTGTTTACTCTTAGAAAAACTTGATTTCCTGTGTCTGAGGAAAATAAGCTTATAAAAAGATGAAAAGGCTGCTATATAGCACTCTAGTAAAAGGAGGCTAACAAATTAAGTGTTAATGAATGAAAAACATATGGATTACACTTCACTTCAAATAGAAATGATTTTAGAATCAAGGGGGAAAGTACTTAGCAAAATGTAAATAAGTCTGTTTATCTTAAAGCACAAACATTTGAGGACTCTTCAGAAAGCTCTCATTATTGCTTTCTTTTGTCTTTATCATTTTCATTTTATGGAAGAGATCAATCTCTCCATGCTCAAATGACCTTTCAAAAGTTTAACAATATATTTATTGGGTAAGTTAGAAACAAACATCCCAGAAGTTCAGAGATAAAGAAAGATCAAGGGAGAAATGTCTATCAATTAACCAAACCACCATACCAACACACAGCACTTTTCCTCTGCCCCTTGCTTACTATGACTTTAAAAACAAAGCCAAAGAGAAATATCAGTTGTCATATACATTTTTAAAATCATCTTCATGTATCAGTTCAGTTCAGTTCAGTCGCTCAGTCATGTCCGACTCTTTTCGACCCCATGAATCACAGCACGCCAGGCCTCCCTGTCCATCACCAACTCCCGGAGTTCATTCAGACTCACGTCCATAGAGTCCGTGATGCCATCCAGCCATCTCATCCTTGGTCGTCCCCTTCTCCTCCTGCCCCCAATCCCTCCCAGCATCAGGGTCTTTTCCAATGAGTCAGCTCTTCGCATGAGGTGGCCAAAGTACTAGAGTTTCAGCTTCAGCATCATTCCGTCCAAAGAAATCCCAGGGTTGATCTCCTTCAGAATGGACTGGTTGGATCTCCTTGCAGTCCAAGGGGCTCTTAAGAGTCTTCTCCAACACCACAGTTCAAAAGCATCAATTCTTTGGCACTCAGCTTTCTTCACAGTCTAACTCTCACATCCATACATGACCACTGGAAAAACCATAGCCTTGACTAGATGGACCTTTGTTGGCAAAATAATGTCTCTGCTTTTGAATATGCTATCTAGGTTGGTCATAACTTTTCTTCCAAGGATATATATATATATGTACACATATATGTGTGATTTTATATACATATATGTCAAACTGTAGCTAAGGTTTATATTTTCAAATTAAATCAATACTAATTTTTTATTGCACAAG
Source organism: Oryx dammah (assembly GCF_014754425.2). Classification (NCBI taxonomy): domain Eukaryota; kingdom Metazoa; phylum Chordata; class Mammalia; order Artiodactyla; family Bovidae; genus Oryx; species Oryx dammah. The sequence goes on from NW_024070195.1 coordinate 5,935,900, forward strand.
AATTGGAATGTATATGATGTGGGTAGTTCTAACTATAGTCCACATTTATATTAAAACCTTTAAAAGATAACTGTTTTCATGCTTCTTTGGAACTTGGAATTTGCTCGATACAAGAAGAAAATACCTCTGGAGATGGAGTTCAGAATAGATATTTTATTACTGAGCAGAAGCCTGTTTATTTATGATAATTTGGGCATATTTATAAGCTGTATTCGCTCAAGTCCCTAAGAGACATTCTTAAAGAAAGAAAGAAAAATAATGTTTTTCCGAAAGCAGCAATGCTTTGGGCACCCAGTACTCTGACCCCCATCAAAGCCCAGGTCATTTACTCTTCTCATTGCTGTGTGTCTCTCACTAAGGATTCTATTCCAGACCCTAAGATGCTTATTTTTCACTTGTGGATATTTAATTCGGTGCCTGACACTTAGTGCAAAAAGCCTTTCAGATGGTTGGAAGTAGGGGCTCCCATGGGTACCGAAGTTTGCTGGGATCTCAGTTGGGGACTGGAATGTCACATGTAAATGATTTCATAGCCCATCCTTTTTTTCTCCTGCTTTCAGGCGTGAGGATGCTCTTCAGCTCCCATTGAGTTAGGCCCTACTCCCCACCTCCTAGACTCAAAGAAGCCTGTTTGTGCTTGGAACCAACAAGATGCAAGGCTCCTGTGTTAGTCACCACTCTGTCACCCACCATTTTGGATTCAGTTTGATTCCTGGTTTCCACTTCCACTTGACATCCCTAATTTCATATTTGGCTAGCTCCAATATCAGTTGTTACTTACTCTCACCTACTTTCAAGTCCCCACCAAGCTTGTAGAATGCTCAAAGACTGTCCATTGTCCCTCAGCTACAGATCAGGACACTGAACATGAACACAAGAACACAATCCATAAGTGACTATGGAACTGAATTGGACAGAGGATGTCAAGGATCATTTAGACCTCTCATGAATAAACAACTCTTACTGTTGAAAAATGGAAGCATGAATTAGAGTGCATTAAACTATTTATTTTCCAAGAGGCAGAAGTATTAGTTAGAGCTCTAAAATAAGCAGTTATATAAAAGTCAGTGCAAAGGCAACTCAAAGTCTTAAACAAATGAGTTACTTCTTTTTACTAAAACTTTCAATAGCTTTCTACTACCCATGGTATTAATAAATATACAGCCTATTGTACACATTCCTAGTTTCCAGTCTACCTCTCCAGGTTGATTTCTCTCCTTTTCTGTCCTTCTGATCTTTGTTCCAGCCAAAACAAACTGCTTTCAGTTTTCAGACTTGCTTGGTATTTTCTATCACTATACCTCAACTCACTGTCTCCTTTTTCTAAGAGATAATTGGGTTGAAAATATTCAATTCATGGGCTCATTGTTTAATTGCAAGGACTGATTCTCAATATAGACTTTTGCATGGAAAAATCAAGTGCCTCCACCTCAAATCCCCATCAACATGCTTCCAATTTTTCTGTGTACTGCCAGTTTACAATTTATGACCTGGGTCAAAGCTTTGCCCCCACTCTCTGGCTGTATTCCCCAAGCAGAACTGAGTAATACCTCTAGGAAAACATGGCAGTCATACCATGCACGACACAATACTCGCAATTTGCTGTATTGATAACCATTCTTAGTTTTGCCTCCCTGCGTACATAGTTCATCAGTAACTGTAGGTTCAGCTTCTCTTAATCATCTTTTGTTATAAATTGTATAGAATCTAGAATAATTATAATTTATTTATGATTAGAAATATAAATTATAGTTAAATTCATACTAAATTTAAAATGCTATAATTTTAATTAAATCATAAATTTGATTTATTGAAATCATTAAATATTTAATTATAAATAATATAATAAATAAATTTATAATAATTTACATGTTTGTATTATTATTTATAATAAACATACATTATAAATTTTTAAATTTTTAAAAAATTATAAAATGTATAGACCTTCAGAATAGAATTTCATCAAGAATGAACTAAACAACTCACTTGTGGTCCCTACACAAAAGTAGTGGATAAATAGCAACCCTTCCACAAAGATAAGGAACACAGTTCTTATCCTATGTGTTTCTTAGTGTGTGCGATTCCCTGTATGTATGCATTCATTATAAGAAGTCGGCAGCTTCTTCTCAAGGTATCATACATATTTCCATTGTATGTGTGTGCTTAATTGCTCAGTCGTGTCCGAGTCTTGCGACCCTATGGACTGTAACACACCAAGCTCCTCTGATCATAGGATTCTCCAGGCAAAAATACTGGAGTGGATTGCCATTTCCTTTTCCAGGAGATCTTCCCAACCCAGAGATCCAACCCGCCTTTCCGCACGCAGCTTCTTTACCTGGTGAGCCATTTCCATTGCACAGGCAACCCTTAATGAAAGCTATTCTAACAGACAACAAGAATATTCATCTTCATTAATTGCATATGGTAGTTCCCAGATAATGCAGCACTCAAGAAGCAGACACTTCAGCTGTCATGCTCTCCAATCTCTCTGTTTGACTGGGTCCATCTCTCTGTGTACATACACTCCATTGTCCCACGATGCACAACCGACCTAACTCTCCATCTCTGCCTGGCATCCTGGTACTTTCATGAACTTCAACAGCCCCTTTTAAAGTGGTAGTTTGTTTAATAAAATAATTACAATGTAAATTAGTCTTCAACAAATAGTAAGGCACACTTTGGAATTAAATTCCTAAGTATGGAAGTTTTGCTTCTCAATATGGTTAAAACTATTACATAAGTTGAACCACAGCCATTCAATCTATGTACCCAGAAATATCATTTCTTCTGTTGCTAATGAAGGTCCTACGGCACAAATTTATTAAAGGTATACGTTTGCATGGGATAATAATTGGGTCGATAATATTAAATTCATAGGCTCATTATTTAATTGCAAGGGCAGATTATGAATACAGCTTCTAAAATGTATTTTAATGAAAAACACTACATCCTGACCTAATCATATCAACCTTATGCTATCTAATTAAGGATGCAAAAAATCATTAGAGTTGCAAAATATTAGTTCCAGCTCCATCAGGCTGGGAGCTGCCCCTTCATGAATATATATTTTTTTTACTCCATGATAAATAGTTAATGAGGTAAAAATGACAAAATTTGCATGTAGGCAAATTAGTTTAATAGAATGATGTCTTTTCTGACTACTGAAAGTGACCTTTTCTTTCTCAAAAAAAAAATGGCTAAAATACTTTGAAATTATCATCTGGCTGTCTTTGTACAAATGACAAATTATATGTATGAACAACATAAAAATTATAAAATGCAATAATCCTAAATTCTCATCATACTTTAAATGTGTTCTCTGCTTTTGCATTTATCAATTTAATAAAAGGAAATTAACCATATTATAAAGTGTCCGTTTATGTGGCAATTTTTAATCCAGAGCATAAAAATGAGAAGCACGTGCTTAATAGCTAACATGATGGCAAAGACTCTAGATCAAATTTTTAAAGCACAAGAATTCTAAACTACTTACATGAAATACTTTTATATTAAAATGTCCATTCCACTCTTAATTTAGCATTTTAGACTATAGATGATTGCTCTCAATTAAACTGGTATAACATCTTGAAATTAGTATATCAATTATTCAACAAGGCTACCTTGCTTCTCTACTGAAATAAACTAAGCAAGCAAACATAACACAGGTTAAGAACAATAACACACAAAATTAGTCATAATGAAAAGAAAGGCTTCATGGCACAAATACCCAGTCAGGAAGAGATGAAATAAATAAAATATATATGTCTGTCCATTCAACTTTGTGAATGTTTCTGTGTACCTAGCAAATGTAACCTGCCCCCCAGAAAATAACAGGTGCTCTACAGATTTCCAAATGATTTGCATAAACATCTCTATGAGTCTCATCACTGATGCATGCTGAGTCTATGTCATGAAAGGTTCAGCAGCAATTTATCTTGATGTTTTAACTTCTCTTAATGGCCCAACAGAATCTAAGCCAAAATACTTTACTTAAGATACAAATGTCTTTGATTAAATTGTTTACTGTTGTTACATGTAATCAAATTGTCTCTTCTCTGGTCCATTTGAATGTGTGTGCAGTCAGCCTGATGGACTCAAACCTCCAGTGACACTCTTCCTGAGTTCTACTCTTGTCCATCATGTGTCAGCTAAGACATTTAACAAAGAAGGGAATAAATATTAATTTTAAAGAATTTTTCCATCTCCTTGAATTTCCCTTTCAGCACCTAAACATTTATTTCCCCCTCCGTTCCTCACTCCCCTCTTCTTTTCCTTCTTCCCATCTTTGCCCATCTCTCCCTCTTTAATTCTATTTCTCTTTTTTAACTAAAATGAAAATAATAAGTAATAAAGTAACTTTCTGTTTTCCTCTGAAGTCTCTTGTTCAACTCAAATCGTTTTGATCCTCAACGTTGGATGGCTTCCAAATTCCTAAACTTCCATATTGTGAAACCGAATGATGAAATAAAATGAACTCTACCTACCTCAGACACTTTGAAATTATACTAGAGAGAAAGTACACTTCACTTAATTTTTTGGATCTTTTCCGCCACTTTGGCCTTTTAAAAAGCACACTGTTAGTCAAGGATTTAAATAAGAAACCAAAATGTATATATGGTAAAGTAGAAATGAATATATGGTAAAGTCAAGGACAGTGGTCTCAAAATGTCTGCTGTAATGTTAAACTAATTATTAAATTAACAGAATTCAAGACATATGGAGTATACTATTAGTAAACCCATGTAGAATTTTTTTTAAAGCAAATATTCAGGTTTCTATCAAGTAGAGAACAGAATGGGGTAATTTTATATTTATTATATGGGGAGACTAAATATGTTTAATAATTCAGTGGTTTATGCACACTTTCTTTTATGTATTGAACAAATAGACAATAAAATTGTACTATATTCTGCAGAACCTATTAGAGATTGCGGAGAGAAAGTTGGAGAAAATATCGCTTTACTACACAAGAAGATTTTAGTCTAAAGAGAAAGAGGGACACATGGAAAGTTAATTCTTAGATGCTAGAAGGATCAAGTAAAACAGGTAATTTTAGCAAAAAGGAGTTGGTCTCCCCTGGCAAGCTCCACAAAGAAAACACTTAAACTGGGTTCAAGAGTATAATTACTTTGCCAAGTGGTACTTGAGTAGTTGTATGCCAGGCTGGATGAAGCATAGGCTAGAATCAGGATTGCTGGGATAAATATCAATCACCTCAGATATGCAGATGACACCACCCTTATGGCAGAAAGTGAAGATGAACTAAAGAGCCTCTTGATGAAAGGGAAAGAGGAGAGTAAAAAAGTGGCCTTAAAACTCAACATTCAAAAAATTAAGATCATGGCATCTGGTCCCATTATCAGTTCAGTTGCTCAGTCATGCCTGACTCTTTGCAACTTCATGGACTGCAGTAGGCCAGGTTTCCCCATCCATCACCAACCCCCAGAGCTTCCTCAAACTCATGTTCATCATGTTGGTGATGCCATCCAACCATCTTATCCTCTGTTGCCCCCTTCTCCTCCTGCCTTCAATCTTTCCCAGCATCAGGGTCTTTTCTAATGAGTCAGCTCTTCACATTAGGTGGCCAAAGTATTGGAGCTTCAGCTTCGGCATCAGTCCTTCCAATGAATATTCAGGACTGATTTCCTTTAGGATGGACTGGTTGGATCTCCTTGCAGTCCAAGGGACTCTCAGGTGTCTTCTCCAACACCACAGTTCAAAAGCATCAATTCTTCAGCATTCAGCTTTCTTTATAGTCCAACTCTCACATCTATACATGACCACTGGAAAAACCATAGCTTTGACTAGATGGACCTTTGTTGGAAAAGTAACGTCTCTGCTTTTTAATACACAGTCCAGGTTGCTCATAGCTTTTCTTCCAAGGGGCAAGGCATCTTTTAATATCATGGCTGCAGTCAACATCTGCAGTGACTTTGGAGCCCAAGAAAAAAAGATCTATCACTATTTCCATTGTTTCCCCATCCATTTGCCATGAAGTGATGGGACCAGCTGCCATGATCTTAGTTTTATGAATGTTGAGTTTTAAGCCAACTTTTTCACTCTCTTCTTTCACTTTCATCAGGAGGTTCTTTAGTTCTTCTTCACTATCTGCCATAAGGGTGGTGTCATCTGCGTATCTGAGGTTACTGATATTTCTTCCATCAATCTTAATTCCAGCTTGTGCTTTACCCAGCCTGGCATTTCGCATGATGTACTCTGCATATAAGTTAAATAAGCAGTCCCATTACATCATGGCAAATAGATGGGGAAACAATGAAAACAGTGACAGACTTTATTTTGGGGGGGCTCCAAAATCACTGCAGATGGTGACTACAGCCATAAAATTAAGAGACACCTGCTCCTCAGAAGAAAAACTATGACCCACCTAGACAACATATTAAAAAGCAGAGACATTACTTTGCCAACAAAGGTCTGTCTAGTCAAAGCTATTATTTTTCCAGTAGTCATGTATGGATATGAGAGTTGGACTATAAAGAAGGCTGAGCACAGAAAAATTGATGCTTTTGAACTGTGGTGCTAGAGAAGATTCTTGAGAGGCCCTTGGACTGCAAGGAGATCCAACCAGTCCATCCTAAAGGAAATCAGTCCTGGATGTTCATTGGAAGGACTGATGCTGAAGCTGACACTCCAATACTTCAACCACCTGATGTGAAGAACTGACTCACTGGAAAAGACACAACTACAGAGCTCTAGGAGACACTGACATTAACCAGAAGAGGCTGGTGGAGCCAATGAAAATGCAAGGAGATTCATACTAAAAGAAGGGAGTTAATCTAGGGAACTGGCTAACAAAGGCATCACAGCAAAAAGGCAGAAATGATATTCCCCTCTCCTGTTCACTCAAAGTCACGTGAAAGCCGATGATCATGTCATGTGTGGAAACTCCTTCTTTTTTATTCTTCACAATCCTTGTGTCATTTTGCCAAATATATGTACAGCAGTTGTGAACAAATATTTTTATAAGAAAATTAGAGTGCTGGACAATACGGACCACACGGTTGTGTCTCCTCAATTCAACTAATAAAAAAAAATCAACAATATACAATGGAGTGGCAGGATTTGTACAGTGGTGGCTATTATATACAATAGTCAATGGTTTTGAGAACAATGAGAGAAAATTTAACAACTTGCTGGTATGCTAAGAGAATGAGTGTCTTTTGTGCAATGAAAATGCAAATCTACTTCAAGCCAACTCACCTTCCTTCTCTCACCATTGAGCCCTCTCCATTGCTCAGATCTTTTTATGATATAGCTTAGCTCCTGGTTGGAAATCTCCAAATCATATGGTATAAAGAGCTTGCTTTCTTCACTGTGGATGCGCTGAAATGTGTCTAATATCCAAGAATCATTGTGCAATCTAAAAAAAAAAAATCATTTATCTGTATTTTTCCCCAAAATAATTGTTTGCTTTTTCCCAAAAAATGTTAAATAATTTTTTTCTTTTATAAATTTCTATGTATTTAATTCACCCGTCCCCCTTCTTTCTCAGAAATTGTTTGTTTGGGATTTAATAATTTTCTCTGCTAAATATCATAATCCAACAGCAATTTGGGATTTTTATAGTTGTCTCCTAGAAGTTTACAATGTCTGATTCTAAGTTATAGACTGTTGAAAAATGAGAAATATTTAGTCACTAACTTGTATATGAGTGCCTAAATTAGTTCAAATCTGAGGGATTTGCCAAAGGAAATTTAAGCTGGGATTTACTTTTCCTCAGTGAGTTGCTTTTAGAACCATGTCACCAGCTCAGTTAGCACAGAGGTTTTGCTTTACGATATGAATCCATAAATGGACAAATCTGGTGAAACGTCTAACCTGTTGAACTACTCACTCAATCCGTTCCCATTTTTAAGACCAACCCCAAGTATTCATTTAGAAAAGCACATTTCTCTTGTGATGTCGATAAAGTGACAGCAAAGTATCTTACTGAAAAACATTAATATTTCATTGGTAACATTTAGCTGAATTATAAACATTAATTAAGCCAATACTTATAAAACTTTTCCACATATTACTTCTAAGTTCAGAGAAGAGAAAATGTGTATTCTATCCCTAATTTACCAACATATTTGTTTTAATATAATGTTTGTTTTTGTAAAAGTATAAGTAAAATTTAGGAATTCCCTGGCAGTCCAGTTGTTAGGATGCTTTGCTTCCACTACAGGGGGTATGAATTCAGTCCCTGGTTGGGGAACTAAGACCTTGCAGTCATGTAGTGTGGCAAAAAAAAAAGAAAGAAAGAAAAACTTTAAGTAAAATTAAAATTCTGGGGGAAATATCATATTTATCCTGTGACTTAGCAGACACTTGGTACACCATGTTTCATGGAACCAGTTTAAGGACAAAATTGTGCCACTGACATTTTGTAGGCCAGATCAAGAACCCCAGTGCATCACAGTATTAATAAACTACCCATAAGAGAAGTAAGTTTATACAAGATGCCAAAATATAAACAGGACTCTCAAGCCAGTGAAGGATCACATGGAAATTATTTCTATACAAAGTGGAGAATTGTAAATAGTTTCTTTCAATGGTTAGGATAATTATCTTGTGCTCTAAATGCCCTTGAAAATGAAATTTAAACGTATTGCTTTCCTGTTATAATGGTTATAATACATACATTGTGTTATCTAGCCTTACTTTAATCCTGTTATTTACATATTAACATATTAAAATAACAAAAGTTAGTCTGACTGTTTTTAAGTAGCAGAGAGAGAAATTAAACTCAGCACTAACTCCAGAGATCATTATATTCCATCATCTGACTCCTCAGTAAAAATAACCGCCTCTATCTTGATTATTTCCAAATAGCATAATAGATGTTTTGACTCTTCCTGTCAGATATGATACCTGTGTTTTCCCACCTCCCCAACTATTTTTCATTCATCACAGAGTGGAAATAGTCAGCCTTCTGTATCTGCAGACTCTACATCTACATATTCAACAAATCAGGGATTAGAAAAATTTTGAAAAATAATTCCAGAAAATTCCCAAAAGCAAAGCTTGAATTTGTAGTACACAAGTAACTACTTACACAGCATTTACATAATCTAGAGATAAGTCTAAGCACACTTGACCCTTGAACAACATGGGTTTGAATTGTTCAGATCTGCTTACACACGGATTTTTTTCAATACATTTCCAGTCATCCTTCTTATCTTTTTGCATCCATGACTTCAGGCTATGAGGTATCACAAAGGCAATACACTCTGCATTCTGTAGTTCGCTGAACCCTGGGAGGTGGAACCCCAGGATATGGAGGGCTGACTATAAGGCTTGAGCATCTTTTTTTGTTTGTTTTGTTTGGGGATTTTTTTTTTTTTGGTTGTTTTTAACTTTGGCCATATAGTGGCATGTGGTATCTTAGTTCCTCAAACAGGGATCAAACCCATGCTCTCTGAACTGGAAGCATAGAGTCTTAACCACTGGATGAACAGGGAAGTCTGGGACTTGAACATCTCATCCACAGGTGTTCTGCAACCAGTCCTCCATGGATACTGAGAAATGACTGTAAAAGCAAAACTGCCACCCGGCGTCTCTGATGGTCCATATGGCTTGGTGCCATCTTGAAACGCAACTGCTATTCTTCCCATGCTTGGAGATTCTAGGTCGGCCATTTGAATGATTTGCTAGTTGTCTTGTTAAACAAGAACTAGTCTTTACCATTCTCTTAAGCTTGTTTAATGTAACATTCATCTTTTTCTTTTAATGGTGGTAAGATTTAATGTAGTTAAATTACTGTCAATTTGCTGCTATAAACATTTTCTATATGAAGATTTTAAGTGCAGGATTATCAACAATGCAATTAACTTTGAATTAATTAGGAATCACAGTCCTATTCCTGCTAGCTTCTGTTCCTTTTGCCCAGGAAATGACTGTCTCCTTTTTATATCTCCTTCATTCTGTGTGAAAGAATGATTATAAAAAACATTCAAGCCAAGATCTACAGGATGGTATACAAATGCTTTAACAGAGAACAGAATGACACACTGGAATACGGAAAGCTGTGGTTGATGTTGTTCAGTCGCCCAGTCACGTCTGACTCTTCGCAACCCCATGGACCGCAGCACACCAGGCCTCCCTGTTCTTTACCATCTCCCGAAGTTTGCCCAAGCCCATATCGTTGCAGCAGTTATGCCATCCAGCCATCTCATCCTCTGATGCCCTCTTCTCTTTCTGCCCTCAATCTTTCCCAGCAGCAGGGACTTTTCCTATGAGTCAGCTGTTTGCGTCAGGTGACTAAAATACTGGAACCTCAGCTTCCACGTGGAAACAATGTGAAGTCTGGGTGTTAGTCGCTCAATCGTATCCGACTCTTTGTGACCCCATGGACTGTAGGCCGCCAGGCTCCTCTGTCCATGGATTTCTCCAGGCAAGAATACTGGACTGGGTTGCCATTTTCTTCTCCAGGGGATCTCCCTGATCCAAGGATCAAACCCAGGTCTCCTGCGTTGCAGGCAGATTCTTTACCATCTGAGCCACCAGGGAAGTCCATAGAGCTGAGAAATATGCTTTCCAAAACTAATAAAGCTTGGTAAGTTGGTAGAATTATGGTATAGCATTTGTACACCATAATTAATCAATAATTCTATTGATTAATGAATCTAATCTTTACAATCTGAGCCACCAGGGAAGCCCCTGGTTTAATTACATTTAATTAAAATTCTTTTTTTGCCAATTTGAGTGTCATTTCCCAGTGAAAACTTCACTATGAGTTAATAATGAATCAACTTACCAACCTTTACTAGTTTTGAAAAGCATATTTCTCAGCTCTATGAACTTCCCTGGTGGCTCAGATGGTAAAGAATCTGCCTGCAATGCAGGAGACCTGGGTTTGATCTCCGGGTCAGGAAGATCCTGTGGAGCAGGGAATGGCAACCCACTCCAGTATTCTTGCCTGAAGAATCCCATGGACGGAGGAGCCTGGTGGGCTACAGTTGATCACAAAGAGTCTACCGAGCCAGCTCATACAAACAAGGAGAAAATAGTCTATGGTAATGTATACAAAATTTAAAAGTAAATTGAACTTTGATAATTCTGTAAACCACTTGATAATATAATCAGTAAGAAATGTAACATTTATCTAAAAGTGCACTGTTTTATCCCTTTTGGATATTTATGCAGTCCACACTATTAAAGTTTCTGAATATCTAGTATTCACTTTTTTGGTTCTCTTTAGAAAGTTAAAGAGTCCAACTGAATGTTAGAATAATTTTGTTAAGATAATGTAAAACAGTTTCAATTTAATAAATATAAACTTTTCATGATCATATTTAGTTATGAAAGTTTGTTATTTTGGAATAATTAAAAATAATACATATACACCCATATTTTTCCTTTTCTTTTTTGCCATTTTGGGCATGTGTGTATAAATATCAGATTGAATTATATAAAGTTGAAGATATTGCATCACATTGGATGAAAGAAAGAGAAGCAAATATGGAAAAAAATTATATTGATTAATGAATATAAATGGATATAAATTTCACTGTACAACTTTTGAGATTTTTTTTTTAGATTTGTTTTTAATAAAAAGCTAAAAATTTATGATATTCTATTGAAATATACATCATTACATGATGATGGTTGAAATTTTTAATTTTTTGAGCAATACAACTGTTCAGTATGCCTAAAAATTTTACATTTTAAAATTATTTTTTCAAAAGGTAATTAAGGTAGAAACTACATTCTACCTGTTCCTAAAGCCTTAGGCATTATTGTTTATAGAAACAGGTCACATATTATGCCAGAGGTTCTGGTGATGGACAATGAGACAAAGTAATTTACAAAGTCCTCTGCCCTGTGTCCTACATTTGCAGCAATTCACTGCTTGGTGAATGGCAGAAGCTATTATGTTTGGTTCACATCCGAATGTGGGTCATTTATAGAAACCTAGCATGTGACATTTCTTTTAAAGCTAAAAAGGACAAGTGTGAACATTTAGTTAACATAGTATTTTAAGGGTCATGAAAAGGATGGAATCTATAACTTTAAATAACTCTAATTCAAAAAATATGTATAAAAATGAAGAAGAATCAAATACGATTCTTTATTTCTAACTCCAGAACTTACAAAGTTTAGCAGCATGGGTCTATATATGTTGTAGTCAATATGCTTGTGATATAAGTTGGAAAAGTACTTTATCTACTGGCATAAATACTTTAGACTGTGGTGGGTACAGATCCATACCGACATCATGTAAACAGTCAAGCTTCTTATAGAGTGACAAGCACGTGCTTGCCAAAATTCATTCATTCATTTTTTTAAATATTTAATTTTTTCCCTAAAATCCATATATTCTTTAGCAGAGTTGTTGAACACTTTAGATGAGGTGCATGACACTGATGAGGAGGTTAGATAGCATCACCGAGGCAAAGCACAGGAATCTGAGCAAACTCCAGGATATAGTGGGCAGAGGAGACTGGTGTGCTGCAGTCCATGGGGTCACAAAGTCAGACACAACTTAGCAACTGAACATCAACAAGTGACACCGAAGCGTTGATATGTATGGAGAAAGTTTTTATTGTCTTTCTGGAAACCCTTCGGTAGTTACCATTCTGTTTGCTGTTTTTGCTGATTAGTCAGCAAATTGTGTCCAACTTTTTGCGACACCATGGACTGTAGCCTGCTAGGCGCCTCTGCCCTTGGGATTTCCCAAGCAAAAGTACTGGAGTAAATAGCCATTTCTTTCTCCATAGGATCTTCCTGACCTAGGGACTGAACCTGGGTCTCCCACATTGCAGGCGGATTCTTTACCACCAAGCTACCAGGGAAGCCCACCATCCTGTTAATGGTAATTAAAATCCAAATGGCTTTGGTATGAAATTGCACTAAATAGAGAAAGGGGAAATACAAAGAAGGTATAAAGAAGAAAAATAAAACAAAGACGATAAAGTAATTTTAGTAAAAGGAAAAAGAAATTCAGAAAACAAAAATGGAAAATAGTCAAGACTGACTTACTCCCTCCTGGCAAATCCCCATTTCCAGAGGCTGTCCTACCATGGGTTTTGAGTTGTTAAGTGAATATTTTTCAGCATGTATGTAGGTTCATGTTTGTAAGTGGACAGTCATCTTCTTCATTCATTCCTTGATCATGCATTTCATCAGTCAGCAAATATCCACATATGCCTACCAAATGCCAGGAGAAGGAAATGGCAACCCACTCCAATGTTCTTGCCTGGAGAATCCCAGGGACAGAGGAGCTTGGTGGGCTGCCTTCTATGGGGTTGTTCAGAGTCGGACATGACTGAAGCAACTTAGCAGCAACAGCAGCAGCTATCAAATGCCAAGTACCTACAACTAGGAAGGGAGGGCATAGGGAAGATTCCTAGAAAGAGATGGATGAAAAGGAGCCCTCATGACTGAGCAATGGGGAGACATAGAGCATTAAGGTCATATATGTGGGGAAGGCATGGCCCTGGTCAAGGGACCTTATATATGCAAAAACAATAGAAAGCCATTAGGGCAACAACAACAGATGATAAAGCATCTGCCTGCCAACGCAGGAGACCTAGGTTCGATCCCTGGGTCAGGAAGATCCCCTGGAGAACGAAATGGCAATCCACTCCAGTATTCTTGCCTAGAGAATTCCATGGACAAAGGAGTCATGTATATGACTATATATATATAGTCAAAAATTATCTGGCTACAGTGAGACCAGACTAACAATTTAAGAGGGATGAAATTATTTAACTATATATTAATTAGATAATATTCAGAACTTTTCCCTCCACATGGTAAATACTAGTTTGCTTTAATAAAGAAAATTGTAAAGAAGATTGATTCAGAAGTGGAAAATCTTTGATTATCTTATACATATTCCCTAGACAATGAATATGCTCTTAATACTCTCATCAAAATCTGTCTTTAAATTATTTCAATCCAAATTAATTTTACTAAGTAATAAATTACAGCAGCTAAACTTATAAGGCTATTTGGGACTATTAAGACAATGATTAAGAAGACATCAGCACCCCAAAAACTAATTAACTCAAGTACCAGCCTTTCAGATTTGTGTACCACTTCCAGGAATATGAAAGCTTAAACAAATCTAACTGACATTTAAAGTGTGGTTTCTCATTCTCTGCATATAATAAAAAAAAAGATGCGTGCAGCCTATAGATCTTTTGGATTATTCAGATAAAGAATTTAGAGTTAAAAGATTTGTATAAAATCAAGAGAAGCTTTACTTGAAAGGGTTATGAGGAATGCTGCAGAGCCAAATATGCAGTAAACACTCTGAGAGATACAGGTGCTCTTCAGAGTTTCTCCTTGAGTCAATGCCTATAGATGGCCATCTATAAAAGTTTGGTAAACAGGTAAAATTTTGAAAATAAATTCTAGAAAAAAGAAACTCTGTCTATTATATCTGAAACATAAGCTGGTGAATTAAAATTACTTAAAAGAAAAGCCCATAAGATAAAATGGCAAAACAGTTAATATTTAAAGATAGTGCAAACAAAGAACAGACCAGAAAAATTTTAAAAAACAATGCTGTGTTTAGATCTTGACACTAGCCACAGCAAATGAATTCTACATGGCTTATGATTAGGAGTTCATTGAAAATAATGTCTAAATAAAAATAGAAGCAAACACTGGTAAAATCTCTAATGGGGATATATTTTTTTATTAAGAGCTATTTAAATAAGTCATAAGAATGATCAAAAGACTTGACTATATATAAATTATGAATATTTATGTTTTAAAAATTAAAAATTCATTTAAAAGGTAATTATCAAATGGGGAAAATATCTGTTAAAGTATGACACAGAATTAATACTGCTATTATATATTAAACTCATGTAACTTAGTACTAAAAACTTAGAAAAAAAGGAAAAAGGACACTTAAAAGGCATTTCACAAAAGAGGAAATAAAAATGGGTGATAAAGATACTGAGAATATTTAGTAACTGGAAAATGCACGCATGTTTAGAAAAGGATGAGATTCTGTTTCTTCTGTGAGATTACAAAAGGTTAATGCATGATATGAACACAATTTGCTGTTTCCCCATGCACAGTTGTGAAAGCATAAATCTATACAACTTCTCTAGAAAACAATTTCAAATTAGTTACAGGATGTCTTAGAAACATCAACTCTGAACCAGAATGTCTAGGACTCTACTCAAACAGTAATTGAAAATGAGGGCAAGATCTTAAGATGTTCACCAGAATTATTTATAAGATGTACAAAAATGAAAAATAATTCTATCATCCAGGAATAAAGTAGTATTTAAAGATTTTATACTGCATATATGCTATAAAATATTGTATAGGCATTACATGCTCATGAAGTAAAGAATATGAAAATATCATATAACATTAATTTTAAATCAATATATATATAAGAAAAAATATCATGTGGGATCATTTATGTATAGAATCTAAAAAAATGATACAAATGAAAAATTATTTACAAAACAGAAAGAGACTCACAGACACAAAAAACTAATTTATGGTTACCAAAACGGAGAGCAGGAGGTGTATGGAGAAGATAAATTGGAAGTTTGGGATTAACAGATACACACAACTATATACAAAATAGATGAAAAAAAGAAAAACACCAAGGGCCTACTGTATAGCCCAGGGAACTATACTTGTAATAATGTATAATGGAAAATAATCTGAAAAATAATATGTATATATATATGTATAACTGAATCTCCTTGCTATACACTTGAAACTAACACAACATTGTAAATTAGCTATACTGCAATTTAAAAGAAACCAAAACAAATGAAAAATCGACATATAAAGTTTTCTGAGTATAATTTCAACTTTGTAAAAATAAACATACACAGGAAAAAATGGAAATGAATTTATCAAAAGATTAATAATGTTAGTAATTAACAAATTACTGGTGTTTTATTTTTTTATTCTTTTCTATAGTTTCAATTTCATAACTATACCACATATATTCTACCTATAATAACAAAAATCATTAAAAAGATCGATACTTCTATTACAACTACAAAATCCAAAGTAATTACACCCAGCTCAAAAACCTTTTTGCACAGAGGCAAGGAACCAGCATCCCAGTCAACTCTTCTCCTAGAGCTCCAGAAAGTGAGGATTTTTCTAGTAGAAACTCTTCAGCAAGAAATCACTCAGGCTATTGGAGAAATGAGATCCAGTCAGCCCAGCTCCATCAGGTCCAAGCTGGAGCTTACACAGCCAGTCCCCATACTGGGGAACGTCTGGTGCTGCGATTCATGGGGTCGCAAAGAGTGGGACACGACCGAGCGACTGAACTGAACTGAACTGAGAGCTAGACCAAATGCCCTCTCAGCACCCTGCACCACAGCCCTGAGCTCCTTTGCACTTCTTTGATGCCAGCTGGGTTATCACGTGTTTTGAGAGCATTGATCCAAAAGCTCAGAAGAGTTAGGAGTATTGCTTTAACATCTGTGTTAGGAATGCACACTTCAACCAGTGAACATGCACAGACCCATATTGGCACTATTCCCCGAGATGAGCTTCCTATGAGTTCGGAGTCTCTTTGCCTACATCCTTGTTTTCCTTCTAACTAAATTATATGAAGACTTCAAAAATCACTCAAATGTTCTATTTCAACTGAAGTGTTTGGCTACTGTCCTTTGCCATGTCCAGACTCGGGCAGGTTCCTTTCCTCCATGTTCCCAGAAACTCCTGTATTGACCTCTTCCTAACACTTTTTAAAAATTTGTTTAAAACACTTAACATGAAATCTACCCTCTTAGCAAATTTTTAAGCGTACGTTATAGTATCATTTCCTAGAGGCACGATATTACCCAGCAGATTTCTAGAACTTAATCATATTGCATAACTGAAACTTTCTGTCTATTGAATAGCCACTTCCTATTTCTCCCTTTCCTCAGCCTTTGAAAGCCATCGTTCTATTCTGCTTCTGTGACGTGGACTATTTCAGCTATCTCATGTAAGTGGACTCATGCAGTACTTGTCCTTCAACGACTAGCTTATTTCACTGAGTATAATGTCCTCAAAACCCATCCATGTTGTCACATAACACAGGACTCCCTTCTTCTTTAAGGCTGAACAATAAATCAGGCAATCATTGTGAGTATATATCACATTTTTCCCCATTCATCTGCTAACGGATATTTAACTTGTTTCTACAGCTTAGTTAGGAGTTGGTGTTAGGCACTCAGTCATGTCTGGCTCTTTGTGACCCCGTGGATTGTAACTCACCAGGCTCCTCTGTCCATGGAATTCTCCAAGCAAGACTACTGGAATGGGTAGCCATTCCCTTCTCTAGGGATCAAACCTGAGTCTCCTGCATTGCAGGCAGACACTTTACCATCAGAACCATCAGGGAAGCTTGGCTATTGTGAATAGTGCTCTGATGAACATGGGGGTGTTAATTTCTCTTTACGGTCCTGATTTTAATTTTTTGAATAAATCTCCAGAACTGGAATTGTTGGATTATATTATAAAACTACAGTAGCTACAAAAGTATGGTACTGCATAAACACAGACACATAGAGCAATAGAAAGAACTAGAGAGCCCAGAAATAAGTCCATGCATATAGTCAACTGATCTTTAACAAAAGTACCAAGAGTACACAATGGGGAAAGGGTGGTCTTTTCAATAAATGGTGTCGGGAAAACTGGATATGTGCATGCAAAAGAGTAAGATTTGATGTTTATATTAAACCACACACAAAAATCAACTCAGAATAGATAAACTACCAATACAAGATTTGAAATTGTAAGATGTATACCAAAAAATGTAGGAGGAAAGTTTCATGGCATCAGTTTTGGCAATAATTTCAAAACTTTTAAAAAGCACAGGCAACAAAAGTAAAATTGGACAAGCGTGACTGTAACAAAACAAAAAGCTTCTGCCAGCAAAGGAAGCCGTGGACAGAGTGAAAATCTTCCCAGCACTTTTATACAGCCTTCTATTTGGACATTTCTTGTTTTTCTCCACCCACGTATTTTGCTTGCTAAATTAACAACCTGTTAAGTCTACCTCTATGATATTCAGGCTCAACGTCGAAGGATGGTTCTTCTTGTGGTGATTTTGTCAGGGGTGGTGAGAGAGGGAAGAAAGTGAGTTGGAAGAGTGAAGAAAAGAGAAATTTAGACAAGCCTTCCAGAAAAATTTCCAGAATGTCATTGTGTATCATGGGATTGCTCCTTGTTTCTTGTTGGTCCTTGGTTTGAAGAAACAAGTGTAATGATTCACAGTAAAATTAGTTCTTCCTATAAAGGAGAAAACATTCCCCAAAGCTCAAATAATTTCTTGGCTGTTCTTCTACACACGAGAAAGAGATCTCTGCCTTAGACGTGGAGACGTGGATCTACCCTCTGTTCTTCATCCATATTCCCACAGCCTCAACATATAACAAGACTGGAGGCTGAACACTCTGAAGAACAGGACTGGAACACCTTACCTGAGACAATACACATATAAAATCAAAGACGAAATGATGAACAGTAGGACATAAAGTAGCACCGTGAGCATCACACCGAGAATTCCAGATTGCATGGTTCTTTCAAACATCCAGTACAGTTTCGCTGCATCAGCTACTGGAGTCTCCCCACTCTGTGTAAGTCGCTGACAAAAGAAGATACAAATTAAAAATAATCATAATAATAAGGAGAAAACACTAATCATCAAGTTAGATAATTTAAGTATGCAAAAACCATCTGATAGTATAATTTGTTTTTAAATTAAATGTTCAAGGTACTCAAAGCTCATCATATCTTCAGTTGCAGGAAGAAAAAGGAAAAGACCCGGCTTGCATGGTTGGCTTATCAGGGTTTTCTCATTTTCTCTATAAGCGTTTAAATGAGTGCACTCTACATGCAATTCATAAAGTAAAAGCCATGTTTTATTTATGTACTATTAACTTCTGATTTAATGAGCACAAAATATGAAGAAATTAAATACCATGGTGGAAAGATTCTTTTCTTTCTGAAGCAGATTTGAAAGAAATTTAATTTGTGCTTTGTGTAAAATAGATGGCTTATTTTAAAAACTTATAAAAAAAGTTATCAGGCTATTTAATGCAAGCTTGAAAACGAAAGTTTACATTAGGTCAATTTAATAATGTCTTTATTTTAAACAGGGGAAAATATATTCTATATTGGGTTAGAAATAAATACAAGGCAAAGAGGTCTTTAAAAGCAAATATAAAACGCTGTGTACCTAAGATGTTGTCATATGACTTCTTTGACCTTTGAGTTTTATAAAACATGAATGTTCTTTAATTATGACTCATGATCTCAAGTGGAAGTCATATGCCATATAAATGCAAATAAGGTATTTTTTCCCCAATGTAAGTGAGAAGAACGTCTTTCTCTACTTTTAAAAAATATTTATTAAACTGACCATTATATAAATAATGAATCCTTCTGCAATGCAGAAGATGTGGATTTGGTGCCTGGGTTGGGAAGATCCCCTGGAGGAGGGCAAGGCAACCCACTCCAGTATTCTTGCCTGGGAAATCCCATGGATGGAGGAGCCTGGCAGGCTACAATCCATGGGGTCACTAAAGAGTCAGACACGACCATAGTGACTAAACAGCAAAGGGCATGTTTAAAACGAATCCATAGTACACACTGATAGAAAAAAACAGAAGCCCGGAGAGGTTAACTTATATTTTTCTTACATCAAAATATCTGGTACTGATGTTGCAACTCTTAGCTGCTGCTTCTTCCACCTCCACTCCAGAACTTATTTCTATGTGCTGTTCTGGGATTTACAGAAGTAAATGGATTTCCCTTGCAAAATCTAAGCCTGTTGCTAAGACTTTGGGCAGCAGATCTGAGAAGGCGTCTCCCTTGCCTTGGCTGTTTGCTAGGTTGGCTTTCCCTTGCTCAGGGTTCCAGGCTGCTCACAACAAGACTAGAGCCCTTGAGGCTCTAAGTCCACTAATGGCTTCTCCAGCCTTGTGTGAGAATGCAGACTTCTTATCTCTGAGAGGAAGGACCCCTGTTTACAACCTGCAGATAAGTGTGATTGGTGACTCTGCGAGATGTAAATTTAACATCATTAAAATGAACTAAAAGCAGTGTGCTTCGAGCTTGCCCATGTACCTAGTGTCCAGTCTCCATGTAAAGAGTTAGAGGTACAATTGTGTGCCAGCGAGAGTTTGTTGGTACTTGGAAGAGTTGCTTTCAGATTCTAGCCTGTCACCACTCTCTGAAGTCTCGGTACCATGGACCACCTTGATGACAGGTCAGAAGAGGGAGCCTGATCAGTTAGAGGGACTGCCCAGGTGGCTCAGAAGGTAAAAATCCCACCTGTAATGCAGGAGACCTGGGTTCAGTCCTTGGGTTGGGAAGTTTCCCTGGAGAAGGGAGTGGCTACTCCACTATTCTTGCCTGGGGAATTCCGTGGACAGAGGAGCCTGATGGGCTAGAGTTAGAAGTGGCTGTGTTTTCCATCCCATCCTAAGTCTTTTCACCCCTTTGATTAGCCTCATTCACATTCTGAGTGGATTGGCTGGGACCAACTGGGTTTTGTCCATGTTCCTATTTCTTGCGGGCTCCAGGTTAGTAAGGAGACTTGCCACCAAGGATTATTGAGCAGGAGGGGTAGAGAGGAATGCCATCTACACTCCAGTAGGACCGTTGCCCCTGGTATCTCCCGGCTCCTCCTGGGGCCTCATGTGTCTGCTGAGAAGGTGAGGAGCCACTGCGGAAGGGCAGGTGGTCCTATTGCAACATCACATAGGAGGCCATCTGGGAGGATGAGCAGCTGCCGTTTATGATCTTCTGAGACCTCACAGCCCTCCCGGAACAGCTTTCCTGTTCCAACCAGATCCCCTAGAGAGATCACCAGACGAATAGTCCACTGTATCAAAGGCAGCTGACAAAACCTGCTCTGTTAATTTACCCTGGGGCCTCTGATGTCATCTACAGGAAAGTAGCCTCCAGCAGGGCCATCTCCGAACCAGTACAGAGGTCTGTGACCTGATGGAAGCTGACTTGGATTGTAGCAGATGAATGTAACACTCGTGTGTGTGTGTGTGTGTGCGTTCAGTCACTAAGTCGCATCCAACTCTTCTGCAACCCATAGACTGTAACCTGGCAGGCTCCTCTGTCCATGGGATTTCTGAGGCAAGAATACTGGAGTGGGTAGCCATTTCCTACTCCAGGGGATCTTCCCGACACAGGGATCGAACATGTCTCTTTCATTGCCGGACGGATTCTTTACTGCTGAGCCACCGGAGAAGCCATTATTGGCAGTTCAGTTCAGTTCAGTTTAGCCGCTCAGTCGTGTCTGACTCTTTGTGACCCATGGACTGTAGCACGCCAGGCTTCCCTGTCCATGACCAACTCCTGGAGCTTGCTCAAACTCATGTCCATTGAGTCAGTGATGCCATCCAACCATCTCATCCTCTGTTGCCCCCTTCTCCTCCTGCCTTCAATCTTTCCCAGCATCAGGGTCTTTTCTAATGAGTCAGTTCTTCACATCAGGTGGCCAAAGTTTTGGAGCTTCAGCTTCGGCATCAGTCCTTCCAATGAACATTCAGGACTGATTTCCTTTAGGATTGACTGGTTTGATTATTGGCAGAATCTATTTCAAACACAATTAACAAGCAAAGTCCATCAAAAACCCCCTTGCTACAATCTGGTGGAGGTGGTGGTTTGGTCGCTAAGTTGTGTCCAACTCTTGTGAGGCCAAGGACTGTAGCCTGCCAGGCTTCTCTGACCATGGAATCCTCCAGGCAAGAATACTGGAGTGGGTTTCCATTTCCTTCTTCAAGCTATAATCTGCTGGACACAATGAATAAAGTCGAAACACATATATACCAGTTGGAAAACCATCTTCTTAAAAGGATAAATAGAGTAGTTATGGGATATTATTACATGAATTAAGATAATTTTATGAATGAATATTTGATTTAGAATCATTATTAGCATGTTTTATACATATTCATATTGTAAGTATATCATTGTTAATTATGAAATCTTAAAGTATATATTTTAGAGTGAAAATGCACAGTTTTGTCATTTCATATAATATCACAAATGTTAAATGCCTGTGGAGAAATTTTTTTAATAATTTTTAAAATTATTTATTATTTAGAAATCTTTAAAAAGCTCTCTTCTTCTTCAATATATCTATTACAACAGAGTATTAAGTCAAAAGGAAATAAATAACTAACCGAGTAAAGGAACTACTGTACAATTACTTTTTACAAAGTTTGGCTGTGAAAATCCTTTGTATTAAAAAAAAAAATTACCAAAAAGGTTACAAAAGAAACCTTCTTTGTAATAATTTTGAAAATGTACCAATTAGTTTGGATTTGATCTCCACTATTTTCTGGTTTTTGCAAGTGTTTAACATAGCTAAAACTACACTTAAAATGATTGCATTAGACATCCACAAATTTTTATTATGAGGAGAAAATGAATAACTTAAATTTAAGATGCATATTGAATTAAGCATGATTATCAAAGCTTCCCACATCAACTGATCTGTGCACTAACATTACACTCTATGTCAAGGACTCATATCCCGATTATTTTACTTGACTTACCCCCAGGACAGTATCCACAATAAATACTGCCAGTGGGTCCAGAACTGCCCATAGTCCCATGGTGATGATTAATTTTGACAGGACATCAGGGCAGAAGGCAAACAGTAGCTGACAGCCCCATCTGACCAGAACCAAAAGAAGTACCACTGCGTTCAGCAGGAAAGGCCCCACCGCAACCACAAGCATCTCTTCTGCAATGTGAAGGGAAGAGGCTGGGTAGCAGAGTTCCACCGTGAGGGGGGAAAAACGGAATCTGCAGGAAAACAAAGCAGCGAGACCCGTGCAAAGGAGAAGAACTCCATAAAACGCTAAGTACACAAAACACTTGGCAGGACAATGTGTTTTTATTTTTAATGCAGAAATTATGACACTTAACAGCATTTCAAAGTTAAGTGTTAGAAGTGTTCATCTTTTCCTTAAAACCTCAACGGCTCACTTTCAAGGAAATGGCAAATTCTACCGTGTTCGTTGTTCTTGTAAATTTCATATGCCTTCATAGAAAGGATACCATTTTCATCCACCGAGCAGAGCATTCTTTAGACTAAAAACTAGCCAGCAGGTCGACATACTCACTAGAAGGCTCTCTGAAATCAAAGTATAGCAGTGGACTTAGTAACGACTCAGTCTCTAACAGAAATCAGAAATACAAATAAATCTCATAATTCTCTGCAAGTTTCAGGTCGCTGAACGATTTTGCTTACGATTCTCTAGCTAGAGCCCCTACATACAACAACGACACTGCTGACCCCAGAAACATCTAAAGGGACAACTTCACACAACCCAGGATCTAAAGCTTGAATCCAAGGGGAGCCCAGTAACTCAAGAAGCCTTCATCCAGACTTTGGCGCCCTCTTTCCAAGCAAAGTGAGCTGTCCTTGACTCTCATTTTCCCCTCCCCTGTGTTTCAGCCTCAAAGAGCTGCTATTCTGTAGTTAATCCTGTTTGTGTATCCTGCTTATCAGCTCTCTACTAAAAAGAGTTCTTCATTTTATCCCTTCCTTGACCTTTGCTTTGAAGGAAACTATTGTGCTTTGTTCTTAGGCCATTGTGAGTATCAAATAAAATAAGGTGTATACATTTCTTTATCAGAGGACCTAACATAGAGTAAAAACAGAAAATTTTTCACTGTTGCTGTAGCTATTGTCAAGCCCCATGACTACAACATGGCATGGAGCGAATGTATGATTCAAGCCTGCAGAACTAGGCAATAATACGAAATATCCAGTGTTTAGGTCCTTTGATTCTTTTTCTTTTATTTTTTTAATTGGAGTATAATTACTTTACAATGTTGTGTCAGTTTTTGCTATACAACAGTGTGAATCAGTTGTACGTATACATACACCCCTTCTCTCTTGCACTTAGATCCTCTGTTGCTTAAGAAATTAGATAAACTGAGCTACCAAGATATCTGTGCAGTCTCGTTTCATTAACAACCAATAAAGACAGAGCTGCCTTTCCTATTGAAATAGTAACAGAGCAAATAATATAAAGCAAATATCCCAAGCACATAGTATTTATTTTTTCTACTTTAGAAACTCTCTCTCTCTCTCTCTCTCTCTCTCACACACACACACACACACACACACACACACAAAGGAAGGTAGAAGAGGAAGGAGGGAAGAAAGGAATACAAGACCTATTTCATTCTCCCATGAAGATACAGTTATTCAGTATATTTAAACTCTCATATGCTATAATATATAGAGAAGTTTGTGATTTAATTCTAAAAGATGACCAATAACTGTACATGTATATGTATAACATACATCGTCATTGTTTTTGAAAGTGTCTTAAATAGTTTTGCAATCTTCTTAATTGAAAATATACACGTTTTTGTTTTTATCTGTACCATCTACATTTGAGAAAATGAATTTTACTTGTACTGACATCTATCTGTCTATCTACAGTGTCTCTGAAATCATGTTTATGGAGAGATAACCTTTACAGTATCATCTTTTTCCAGAGGATAATGGCCCAGAAAGCTGCCTGGGCCTGAGTTTGGTAATTGTTTAGATTCAATCATTTTGCAGAAGAAGCAATCTTTGCTTCTCTGAGGATAGATGATAAATCATACTTACATTACTTCTAATATACCCTCAGCCTAAGTCCCACTCTGATAAAATCAAAATAGGATAAAATATTGTTTAAATTCCCTTTTGGGTTCTACTCAGATATTAGAACATATTTGAATCTGCTAAATTTTAAATAAATATTGATGCACCAGTTATATATTTGTATACACAGGCCCAAAATGAGAATCTAACTGTAATAGACATTCCTGCTCTTAAAGTCATTTTTGTCTTTTCAACTCATACCTGCATTTTAGGTCTTAAGGTAAGTGGGTGAGAGAGGAGTTCTGTACTCTCACTGGCCTCTCAAGACGAAAATGCATGCCTTTGGCTTTTGGGGAAAGCACTCACTTTGTAACAGGAGTTGAAATGGCCTGGAGGAAAAACCACTGGCTGAGATAATGCAGGTAGAGCCTCAGGAACCAGAGAGAAGCCATCAGGAGGATGATGTACCAGAAGCCTTGGCTTTGCCATTGAGCGAACTCAAGTTCGGAAAACACTGCCACCAGCACAAAACAGAGATGCTTGAAGAATTCTCCAGATGCGGCGTTAGCGGCAGCTGAGGAACGGCTACAAACAAAGAATCAGTAGATAAATCCTGGGCTTAACTGCAACCCAAAATAAGATATTTTGAGAATGATAAGGAAGTCACAGTGAAAGTTAATTTGAATGAAAGTATTTCTTAGCCACCTGGGACTCAAACTAGTCATGGTCCTTTTCACTACAATGGATTGCTAAAGGGGAACGTACAGGTACATGGATACGAGGAATTCCCTGGTGTTCTAGCGGTTAGGAATCTGAGCTGTCACTGTCAAGGACCCAGGTCCAATCCCTGGTTGGGGTACTAGGATCCCACAAAACACAAAAGCGTGGATGTGGCAATGCCAATCAAAACCACAAGGATAGATCTCTTCACACCTGTTGTTAACACGATGGCTACTATCAGAAAAAAAAGAAAAAGACGAGATAATATGTTGATGAGAATTTGAAAAAAATGGAACTCTTAAACACTGTTGGTGGGAATATAAAACCATATAATCAGTATGAAAAACAGTGCACCAGATCCTGGAAAAGTTAAGAAAGCACAACTCCCATATGATCCTGCAATACTCCTTCTGGGTGTTTATCCAAAAGAATTCAAAGCAAGATCCCCAAAAGATGTTTGCACACCTATGTTCATAGCAGCATTACTCACAATAGCCGAAAACTCGGAAAGCCTAGCTGTCAATCAAGTGGAATAATTATTAGCCTTAGAAAGGAAGGAAATTCTGCTACATGCTACAATAGGATGAACCTTGAAAGTATTATGCTAAGTGAAATAAGCCTGTTACTGAAAGAAAAGTACTGTATGAGTCTACCTATGTGAGATGCCTAGAGTAGTCAAATTCATTGACAGAAGACAAAATGCTGGTTGCCAGGGTCCAGGGGAGAGACAGAGGGAAGCCCTTTAATGGTATAGCGTTTCCATTTTGCAAGATGAAAAAGCTGTAGAGATGGGTTGCCCGACCATGGAACACACTTACAACTGAACTGCACACTCAACATGGCTAAGATGGTGCATTACAGGGTATGTGTGTGTTGCAATTAAATTATTTAAAGAAATATGAAAATAAATCACTGTAAACAATAAACTAATTTTGTAAAAAAAAAAAAAACTTTAAAATTTATACCGTAGTTCTGCTTACCTCACCTACTCATAATGATCCCTCTCTATTAAGATTAGATTTAATTATTGGCATATAACTGGCTCAAAGTTAACTATTTCATTTTGAAAATTGAAGTGAATGACTAACATACCACTAAAAACACATGAATGAGAATTTGAAACTTAAGAACTCTCCTATTCTTAATACAATACTGACATTTTCTGTTGAAACTAAACATGAAAGAGTTAGATACAATGATTCTGATTAAGCTCTGGTTTCCTCTCTCTGTGTGGTGTTGACAGCAGGAGATGTTTTCAAATTTTTGTTAAAGTATCGTTTGCAAAAAAAAAAAAAACAAACAAGGAAGGGTTGGGAGTTGGAAAAAAAAGAGTCCTCACTGTGTATGGATACTGTTTCTTTGGGGGTGATGTTCTAAACTGCACTGGGATGATGGCTGCAGTAGTGTGAATATCCTGAAAACTTTAAATTGTACGCTTTAAATTGGATGGTATGGTGTATGAATTGGGCTTCCCAGGTGGCTCAGTGGCAAAGAATCCACCTGCCAATGCACAAGACACAAGAGACCTCTTAGAATTATTAGGAATATTTCTAATCCTAGAATTATTCTAGGATAATTCAGCAAATTCCTAAACCAAAATTAGCCTGATTATAAACACGTTACTGAAGGAGAAGCTGGTTCTGCGGTACGCAGTTCAGGGGTTTAGTGACTAACTAACCACAGCCGTTCGAGGCATTGTGGGAACATTAAGAGAGATGGAATTCATAGACAGATTCCAAAGATTTTATATACAAAAGCTCATCTCTCTCTGAAGACTATCAAATAAATGGCAATTGTACCACCAAAAGAAGGTAAGTCATATAAGTTAAGTCTTTGGGAGGTGAAAAGAAGAAAAACTAAAAACAGTCAGTGAAAGAAAATCCATTATTCCCTTTAAAATTCCAATCCATGACTTTACCCTTCTGGCCTGTACAGGACTAGTAAGGTGCTGACCTTAACATTGGCAGCTTATTGTTGCTCTTGGGTGTCTTTTTCCGTGAAGGCATCATCTCACCGAACGCTACATGCCATCTTGTACTAAGCGTGCTTTTCAGTGACTCAAATGAGGAACAGTCAAACAGGAAACAGGCCCCCGAGAGGCTCTGGTTTACCAACGGTAAAATTGTCAGGAGAGTGACTCTCTTATAGAAGGATTCCAGAATACATTTACCATCATGCGAAATGAAACCCAGGACTTGCTATACTGCTGAAGGAAAATATTCTGTGCATGATCTTCTCTTCAGTTAATTATTCTGTCACTGTTTTGCCTCTTCAAAGAGAAGAGAAAATCAAACACAGATTTGACATTGTGTTGTTTGCAAAAAACTGGAAAATCTCAAATGATGCAAAACAGAAAAGACAGTAGCTTCTTTGACCTTTGGAAATTTCCACTTTTTTTTGTTTTCATTTATTGACATGAAATGACTAAGTAGTTTAAATATTTATGCCCACTATCAAGTCATACTTTTACCCTTAGTTTCACCAAAAAAGGGTTTCCCAGCCACATTCTGATATACATATTTATTTATAGGATATTTGATTTAGGATAAATAACACCAAAATTTCATTGCATACCATTTATATCTAATTCAAAATATTCAATTTTCTTATACATAGTCAACACAACTAAGTATTTGTTCCTGTTTGTTTGCCTAACAATAGTAACTATACCGTCTGGATTTAAAGGATTGGGAAGACTTTGGCATCAGAGTTTAAATAATTGGACACTGCAAAGATAGAAATTAATAAAAGAATCAATTAATGCTAGATGACGCCAAATAAAAGGATGCATCCAAAAGCTCATTAACTGAACAAAATTAATCAACTGTATCCTCATAAACAATTCCTGAATGACAAGAAAGTCTACGTGAATGCTTCTGTCCTAATGGTTTTGAACTTATACCTGAAATACAAGCGTCCACTAATATAGAATTTCATCCACAATGCTCCTGCATATATTGTTCTTAAAGTAGATTTCATTCAAAAGACAATTGTGCATCCATGTTTCCAAATTGCCTTGAAAGAAAGCACCTTTTTCATTCTCATATGCATTCAAGGCACGCTGCAACACACGGTACCACGGCCTAATATCTTCATCCACATTTCAACTCTTCTGTCCTTCCCCTGTAATCTTTCTTGGTTATGGACAAAGAGTATGACCATCAAAAGGATAACAAATGGCCTCCGCCACTGGGGTGTGTAATACGAACAGTGGGAATTGATTTGTTGGTTATGAAGGCAGCCGTAGAGCACAGATCATTGCAAAATCACATTGAGGCCGGCAGCCATGCCTCGGCTGGTGCAGGCGGCCTGTCTATCGCTCCCGGGGTGAGCTGTCAGAGGGCGCGAGGAATCGGGAGGTCATCCAGTATTCAGCTATTAAATGAAACCTATTTCTCTGGACTTCAGCCACATTTCATATGACACACATATATCCCTCTTCCATGCCCAGTCCTTATAGACACCTGAAATCAAACAAGATTTCTATGATCCATCAATGCAATAATACTAAAAACCAATAATAATAATACCAAAATTGCTTTGAAAGAAAGAAAAAAAAGAGCATGGAATGCATTCCTCAACTCTCTCCTACAGTGAACAGGAGTCCTTAGGTCTGGGAAGGACCAAACCCTGAAATCTGTGAAGCAAAGAGGAATTAAACACACAGGGGTGAGGAGTGGGCAGGAAACCTGGGCAGGCATTCCATCACACAGGCCATTCTCAGAGGAGGGAAGTCCTATTTCCAAACCAGGAAATGCGTTGAATTAGTTGGAGCAGGTCTTTGTATCACTAAGTAGTGTTGATAGAGGCCGAAGCTGCAGAAGTGAAAGAAGCCTTGTCCGCCTGTGTAGGAGTGTGGACTCTTCTCTGGCATCATCCATAGCCCACAAAGTATTTTTGAAGGTGAGGGTGATGAGGAGGGATGACTAAGAATGAGAAAACCACCCTTAGGATTTTCTAAATGGCAGCTGAGAAAACTCTCATACGTGCACGGCAGTAAATCATTCAATGGTTTGACTGGTAGGCCTCTTTAGGCCAGTTCACTGTGACATCATGTTTACAAGAAAATGAGGTTAAAATATATATATATATATATGTCAAGATGAAGAAACACTTATTTGGAAAGAAATAACATTAGTAAAAAAATAAGTTACTATATTACTATAATCATGTGCTGGTTATTGGATTAATCTACGTAAATTATAAATGGCATCAGCTTTCTTTTTTTAACCAAAGTTAATAAAATGTCCAAATCTGCTGTTGTTTTGTCATGGTTTCAAGTTTTGAGGGAAATACTTTCACAAAAGTGTCTGTACATTCACATTTGACAAAATGCTTTGGACAAAACTGTTACCTGTTCTTCCAACATTTAGAAAAATTTCTCAAGAAAGAAAACTTCATAGGTTTATCTGGAGGTTAGCATTTTTCAACTAGATTTTTCCCCCTAAAATTCTGTCTCCTTGGCCAATCGGGTGGTATACTTTTAACATAACACATTGTACTTTGAACAGGTTTAATTCAATTTACAAAAAAATGCCTCTAATTAAGTTAAAAGATCTTTGAAAATTGCTAAATCTTAGGGGTAATAGTATCACAACTGACATTGAAATAATTGATCATTCCCACTGAGGCACAAAAGTATGAATGTTCTAATGAGAAAACAGGGATTGAGTATGTTGAAGGACTCCAAAGAGACTCCCAAACTCTTAAGGCTGTTATTTCCAGTGACAGTCTGAATGGCAGTGGGAGGCATCGGAGAGGGGCAGAGGCAGACACAACTTTTCCTCCAGTAGAAAAAGAAAATGAAATAAAACTTCAAAAATCAAGTTACATCTTGAAGCAAAGGTAACCAAAGTCCGTTTACCTTTTTAAAAATAATATCTTTTATTTAACATGTGTGTTTCTGCTTTAGGACATCATTTTTTTTTTCATTTACTAATACTACTTTCGTTTTTAAAACAGTGTATTGAAGTATAGTTGATTTACAATGTTGTAATTTCTGCTGTACAGCAAAGTGATTCAGTCATACATGTGTGCATGTCACATCCCTTCAGTCGTGTCCGACTCTTTCTGACCCCATGGACTATAGCCCACCAGGCTCTTCTGTCCATGGGGTTCTCCAGGCAAGAATACTGGAGTGGGTTGCCATGCCCTCCTCCAGGGAATCTTCCCGACTCAGGGACTGAACCTGTGTCTCTTAAGCCTCTTGCCTTGGCAGCCAGGTTCTTTACCACTAGCGCCACCTGGGAAGCCCCTCAGTTATGCATATATGCATTCGTTTTCACAGTCTTTTCCCATTACACAGGTTTATCACAGGATATTGAATATAGTTCCCTCTGCTGTATGTTAGGACCTTGTTGTTTATCCATGCTATATATACTAGTTTGCACATGCTAATCCCAAACTCACAATCCTTCCTTCCCCCACCCCAAAGAGCACATTCTTCAATACTCTGTAGTAACAAATACTAGATGCAATATTACAATAGAATGAATCTATTTTTCCAAGAGAAATTTTCTTAGAGTGAAGTATAAGCAAATGCAGGGCTGCTTTATGATAGAGAAGCTATACGCGAGCTTAGGGCAGCTAGTGCCCCAGACTGCACGACACCAGCGCAGGGAGCAGAGAGGCGGTTCTGTCACACTTATGATCGAAGCGTTCCTTCTGACTTCATGAAATCCCTTTCCTTTGCAGCTAATCTGTTGGTCAGAAGAACATTTACCTTGCCAGTATCTGCTTGGCCTAATTGGTTAAAATGTTTGCAAAGCACTTTATCAGAGAAAATAGCTAAATACTTTATGCCTAATGGAAATTTGATTAACGATTGGAGCAATAACACAAAAGCAGTTAGCTTCGAAAACAATTGCACTGGCAAGACGCAGGATTATAAACATAAGATCAGCGTTGTTGTTCAGTACCTAAGTCATGTCTGAGTCTTTGCAACCTTATTAAGTATAGTCCACCAGGCTCTTCTGTCCATGAGATTTTCCCAGCAAGAATACTGAAGTAGGTTTCCATTTCCTCCTCCAGGGGATCTTCCTGACCTTGAGAGCAAACCCACATCTCTTGCATTGGTAGGCAGATTCTTTACCACTGAACCACCTTTGAAGCCCTGAGAAAAGTACTTAATCTGTCTAAAATAATACCCATAAGATACTTACTTACAACACCTATTTCAAAGTTTCATGGAGCAATCAAAAGGGAGAGTGTAATGCTTTGTCCCATGCACCTGCTTAGTCTCTAAGTTGTGTCTGACTCTGCGATCCCATGGACTGTAGCCCACCAGGCTCCTCTGTCCATGGGATTTTGCAGGCAAGAACACTGGAGTGAGTTGCCATGCTCTCCTCCAGGGGGTCTTCCCAACCCAGGGATCAAACCCAGGTATCTCACATTGCAGGAGGATTCTTTACCATCTGAGCCCCAAGGGAAGCCCAATACTTGTCTCATAACAAGTGTCAATTTAATATTAGCCAAAAATAATTTTTCATCAGTAATAATAATAGTATTTTCTAAATAAGTAATAAGGAAAATAATCAAAATTTCACTCTCTTCTCCTTTGTTGAATTCAGAGACGTGTTCTAGCTATTGAAATAAAATTTAAATTCTTCTAATTTTATCAAGACCAGTTCTAGTAATCATTAATGCATATCTTTTTTGAAAACTTTTAAGTAACGACTTAAAATAGAGGGGCATATATTCTCATAATTTAGCACAACAAAATACATAATATATTAACACTTTTTCTTTCCAATTTAATTCTGAGTTGTTTTATTTAGCCACCTATTATAAAAAGTAATTTGTGTTGATAGCTCTGAGGAAATTTAGAAATTAAAGAGCTAATTAAATTCCTTCAGAGTAATTTTTGAGTCTCTGTATCGATATATACATGTGTGTGCACGTATTGAAACATCTGCAAGTGGCCAAATACAGCTAGACATTTCTGGAAACTGACCTTCCATCAAGACTACTGAGTCCATTTCCCCAGGGCAAATAAATCTAACTTTTAAGCCATATTTCCGAAGAAATCATAGTTTGTGCACCTGGCAGACTGAACTAGAATGTCAGAAATTACAACCAAGTTAGGAAAGAAAGGTAATGAGAACCTGACCTATTTGTTGTGAACTTGCTATGGATGGAGAATCTTAAGGAAATCTTAAGTTAAAATAATAATACATATCCTATGAATCATTTAAAAAATGATCCCATTTCTATAAATCATTTGGCATCTTCAAAGTTATATTTGAATGGTATTTTTATAAGTGATCTGCCTGCATATTTTTTAAAAAAGAGTTTTTCAAACATTATAAAAGCATTATTTTAAAAAGCCACATCTGGTGTAAGAATTATGGGATATCAACCTGAAACAAAAGTATGATCACAAGTTGCAAAATGCATTGCTAAGCACCAAAGAATTGGTGCTTTCAAACTGTGGTGCCGGAGACATTCCTGAGAGTCCCTTGGGCTGCACAGAGATCAAGCCAGTCAGTCCCAAAGGGAATCAACCCTGAATATTCATCGGAAGGACTGATGCTGAAGCTGGAGCTCCAATATTTTAGCCACATAATGTGAACAGCCAACTCGTTGGAAAAGACCTTGATGCTGGGAAAGACTGAAGACAAAAGGAGAAGGAAGTGGCAGCGGATGAGATAGACTCAATAGACATAATCTGAGCAAACCCTGGGAGATAGTGAAGCGCAGGGGAGCCTGGCATGCGGCAGTCCATGGGCTCGCAGAGAATGGGACATGACTTAGCAACTGAGCAACAACAGTGGCTGGCTTAATGTTGCATATATATTCTTATTTTGCAAGGATGTACTATTTTTGTCAATTGAAACTCTGACCTGTAAAATGACAGCTTCTTAATGTTTACACTTATTGAAGTACACGTTATCCAAGGAGATACTTGACAATGCTGATTAGAACACCAAGGGAAACAGAGGTCCCAGAAATGTTTGGTTCTCTCCTACTGGAGAGTCTTCTCTGAGGCAGTGCTGCAGGCAGAGGACCCCCCCCCCCACCAGTAAGAGAACTTGAGATCCACAGACACAGAGCTGAGAAGGAAATCCTGGCCCTTCTGGAGGGTGTAGCTGAGTCCTTGAATGATGCCCTGGAGTTGGAGTGGCCCTTGGGAACTGTCCCAAAAAAAGGCAAGGAGGCAAAGAACGTGTCCTTCCTCCTCAGTTCACTGTCAGCTGCCCTGCGGGAGGGGCTTCTGGACAAGGACAGTTCCTGTGACCAAGGAGAGTCATGAAAAGGACACCTCGGATCATGAGAGACGGTGTGACTGCTGGGAGGATCTGAAGACCACTCTGTGGAGGTGGCGTTTGATGAAACCAGAATGAGACAAACCACTCTGGCTCCAGGTCAGATGATGACTGGGGAAAAACGTTCTAATCAGAGCCAGTAAGCCCCTGGGTCTAGCCATCCCCAAGGCCACTGGCCAGTTCTCTTCTTTATCTTCTACCACGATCCACCACCACTATTCTTTCAATTGGCGCAAATGTATATTAATTGTTGTCATTTTGACCAAAGAATCCTAATATGAATCCTAATATAAATTCAATATTTGCCAGTTTTGGGGCTTGAAAGGGGAAGAAGGAGGGGGAGAACATCTTTCCTGTGGATCAACAAAAACAGCTAATTAAAATAATTGTAAGATTTGCACAGACCATGTAGCAATGACTAGTTGGCTCCCAGGAAGCACTTTCCAATCTGACTGTCCCTGGCCCACCTCCAACTCTCAAGGCAAAAAGAATCTAGAGGTTCCTGTCTCTAATTCCTCTTTGCAACTAGGAGGTTATCCGCCCCAGTTATGGACAATGAGATGCAAGGAGCAGGTTTCTGAGAGATTTCTGAGAATGCTAGTAGGAGAGAGAAATTGGATTAAGTGTTGATTTAGATGTTGCTGTTGTGGTTGGTACTCCACGTGTGGGTATGTTTTGTGAAGATCGTTACTAAATATTTGCCCCATTGCCTGTACCACAAACAGCAAGTATCATTTAGAGAGGTTGCCATTAGATTCCCTAACAAAACATTTTTCCAGCCGAGCTTCTATATGTGTGTGTGTGCACATGAGTGTAAGTGTGTGTGACTACGTGTATATGTGTATCTATGTGTCTGCGTATACTGTGTATATGTATTTATGTGTCTGTGTGTGTATGAGTGTGTGTATGTGTGTCAGTGTGTGTGAGTGTGTGTGAGTGTTCAAAAGCAACTTACAGCCTTGGAACTGCATCTCCCTGAGAGCAACTGCAGACATGAACACACACAGTAAGTCTAGAAACATGGGGAAAATATATTATTCTGTAAAATGTTATATCTTCTGCACTGTTCCTTACAACATTAATTATTAGGTCTAACTTGGTAAACACAGAAGAAGCTACTCAATAGGTAATTTAAGAGTGCATGTATGCATGTTCAGATGCTCAGTCAGTCCATGCTCAGTCATGGACTGTAGCCCGCCAGGTTTCTCTGTCCATGGGATTTCCCAGACAAGAATACTGGGGTGGGTTGCCATTTCCTTCTCCAGGGGGACGTCCTGACCCAGGGATCGAATCCATACCCACGGCCTCTCCTGCATTGGCAGACAGATTCTTTACCACTGAGCCACCTGGGAAGCCCCAATTTGAGGGCACTAGGTCAGGGTTAGTATAGTAGATGAAAAGAAGGGTATGGTATGATGTGACAGAAGCAAATGGGCTACTTAACAACCCTCTAAGTTCGCTCTGGATGGAAGCATCCAATACCACATTAGGAAATTCTAGATTCCTGAATGTAACGATTTTCAAAAGAAGGGACAATGCAGACAGAATCCCTATGTGAGGCAAATGATGGTAGACCTCCCCAAGGGGTGAAAACCACACTAGGAATTTGAGCCCAAGTCTTATGAAACCAAAAAGGCATTACCTTTTGTCTTTCTACAGCAGTGAAGAGCTATGTGGAAGGATAGTACCTGAGATATCTGATCTCACCTTCTAAAACCATTGAGCATGTTTGGAAATTAATCCCCGTTTATATAACAATTGATCAGATTTTGTAGAAAACAACTCATACTCCAAAATCCTGAAGTCACGAGCAAAGCTCGTGGAAAACAAAAATCCTCTTGTTTTCCTTCAAGATTGTGGCTGTAGTCTCTTCATTTACTTTCTGAAAACAGCAGAGAAAGAATAAGGGCAGATTGCCAAGTCTGAGAGTAGGGACGTCCTTGAAGACGCCTAAACCAAAATAAACACAAAAACAAACATGTCTACAGTGAAAAGATAGTAACACTGCATTATAATTAGCTGTCTCAGGAAGTGAGGGTATTTTCAGTTAACTGAATGGGTGACAATTACTTGGATTACTGTCGTGCTTAAAATGTCAGTGTTAAATGATTGCTTTAAGCACATAATAATAAATTCTGCATTCTTAAGTGGCAAATACAACAAAGCCAAATACAGAGAATGTTTTTAGTGGAAGCAAAGCTTGAACATGAACAAATACCTGCAACACATATTTTTAAAACAGAGGAACAAAGGAGGAATAGCAATCGACAGGCAGACATGGTTCCGATATTTACCACTTTACTTAAAATTAGGAAAATGTCAAAATCTCAGAGAGAAAACCAGTTTAGGGGCACACCCATCATTTCCCAAGTAAACGCATAAGGACTGCTGAGAATGTCTATAGAACCTGAAAGGCTTCTTCCTGGGAATCTGTTAATTATAGCATTTATGAAAATAGCATTGGTTAATTTCACACCTGCCATTAAATCCTACATGGTTTCCTGGGATATGGTGTGATTACACTGTAGCCCTGCAAACCATATTTTCCCCATGTCAGTGTTAATTGTACAGGATTAACAAATAACAAGTGCCATTCGCTTATACTGCCACTGTTAGTAACGTCTCTCCCTGTATCCAATGTAGGTTTGGTTTCTTTTTGAATCCTCCAGTCCCTTGAGCAAGCATAAACTGCTCAACGGTGGCCGTTTTTCCTTCCTGCAATCCATGCCACCTGGAAAGCAAACCATGGAGCAGGAAGTTACATTTAACCTCAAAAGACAGTTCTTGCCTGTGCCAACTCAAGTCTACTTTGCTAGGTTGGATATTCTTTTATTCATCACCTCTAGTTCAACCAACACTATTTTAGGAGAACAGAGAAGAAATATTCTGGTCTCAGTCTCTCTTCTTTTGTTCCCTGGGGAAGAAAGACGTGCACATACGGATCGTGGACCGTCTAACTGGAAGGTTACCTTAAGTCTGGGGTGGCTAAGAAGTCACTGTAGCTGGGAATGTTTAGGGACCGGCTGCTGAGAAAATGGTTCCTGAGGGGCTTTAAAAGCCTGGCAGGATTCGGGCTGGTCAAGGGGTAAGAGCTTGAGAATCATGACAAAATAAAAGCAGAATCCCAGAAGAAAGTCGTGGCAGAGTGCCAGGACCAACCTAGGTGGCTCCCATCTTTTGTCACAGAAAAGGGAAATAGATCTCCCCTCGAAAGGCTTTGAGAATTAACAAAATTTTGAAAAAGGTTCATTAACTTTTACTGTTCGTATCCTGAATTAGACACTTCTGGATAAAAGGTAAAGAGAGAAAAGCTAATATATTTCTTCAGCTTTAAAAAAATCATGTTCTTATTGTGTCAAATTAGTACAGGTCTCCTCTCAGAATGGGTACACCCAGGAGAGCTAACTGTTGCTGTTGTTGAGTCGCTAATTCGTGTCTGACTGTTACTCTTCTGTGACCCCCTGGACTGTAGTGAGCGCACCAGGCTCCTCCGTCCATGGGATTTCCCAGGCAAGAACACTGGAGTGGGTTGCCATTTCCTTCTCCAGGGATTTTCCCGGCTCAGGGATCAAACCCACGTCTCCTGCTTTGGCAGATGAGTTCTTTACCACTGAGCCTCCGGGGGAGCCCGAGCTAACTGTTGCTGCTGCTGCTGCTGCTGCTGCTAAGTCGCTTCAGTCATGTCTGACTCTGCATGACCCCATAGACGGCAGCCCACCAGGCTCCCCCACCCCCGGGATTCTCCAGGCGAGAACACTGAAGTGGGTTGCCATTTCCTTCTCTGAGCTTCCAAACTTCCAACATTGAAGGGAAAATCTATCCTTTTTTAAATACAAGGCTTTCTTTGAAAAGTTTGACTTAATAAACAAACGAGAAGTCAAGGAGTCAATTATGGGGATTCCCAGATGGCTCTAGTGGTAAAGAACCTGCCTGCCAATTCAGGAGACGTAAGAGACAAGAGATGTGGGTTCGATTCCTGGGTTGGGAAGATCCCCTGGAGAAGGGCACGGCAACCCACTCCAGTATTCTTGCCTGGAGAACCCCATGGGCAGAGGAGCCTGGCGGGCTACAGTCCATGGGGTCACAAAGAGTCAGACAGGACTGAAGGAACTTGGCATGCACGCTGAGAGCAGCCCCGTGCATTTTTAGGACAGCAATCAGGCACACACCTGAAGGAGCCTGTGGTGAGGAAGAATCTGGGAGGGGAGCCACACTGCTGACTCAGCGCCACCTTGTCCTAACAGGGAAATAACCGAATCACTACTTAGTCACCCAGTGAGTAAACACTGGTGGAGCATCGACTTTGTATGAAGGGTGCAGAGACGGGAGCCTGCTTCAAGGTGACATTCTGGAAGGCGAGAACGAGGCTCTCCGAGTCCCAGCGAGCTGCCCCTGGGAGACGCGAGGAGCTGGCTGAACGCCCTGCTGTGCGCCTCTGACTGCCCCTGCTGCACTGGTTTTCAACTAATTTCTAATATGGGAAGGACTTCATGAGATAATTACCCAATTAATGAGGAAAAGGGGAAAACATTAAATGTGGTTGCAGCAATATTAATAGTCTGACGCACGTAAAAACCATTTTCTGAGACTTCTCTTCCAAAGCCCTGTACAAATAAGCAGCTATTTTAATTATTAAATAGAGAAAATAGGGAAATTTTAGCATCAACTAAGATGGCTTTATTATAACTGCCACAAATATTAGTATTGAAAGAAAGAACTATTAATGCTTTTGTTTAGACTTTCGTATCTAATTCCTTGTAAAT
Source organism: Oryx dammah (assembly GCF_014754425.2). Lineage (NCBI taxonomy): Eukaryota > Metazoa > Chordata > Mammalia > Artiodactyla > Bovidae > Oryx > Oryx dammah. The sequence continues at coordinate 5,974,215 of NW_024070195.1, forward strand.
GTTGTTGTGTAATGAGAAAGTAAAACCAACAGAATTGTTTGGGGAAACAGGATATCCCGGAATAATACTTTCATTCTGTTCAACCATGCGTGCTCAGTCACTCAGTCATATCTGACTCTGCAACCCCATGGATTGTAGCCCCCCAGGCTCCTCTGTTCATGAGGATTTCCCAGGCAAGAATAATGGAGCGAGTTGCCATTTCCTTCTCCAGGGGATCTTCCTGACCCCGGGAATGAACTGGCATCTCATGTGTCTCCTGCGTTGATCAGCAGATTCCTTACACTGTGCCACCTGGGAAGTCCCATTAGGTTCAATATATATATATTTTTTTAATTCCATAAAACTTTGTATCTGCTTGGCCCTGTCCTAAACATTAGGGAAAGAGCCATGAAAACTATGTTTTTGAAAAGCAGGGGGTTTCAAATAATGTATTTTTAGAATGTTTTGAAAATTTTTAAGTATTTTAAGGGATAGACTGCTTTTTTCCCTCCCCTAGGAATTGCACAACTTTGGACAAGGCATTGGTGTTTACTGGAAGACTGCAGGAGTGTCAGAAACACAGATCAAGACAATGCTGTTCCCATGGGAAGTTGAGGTCTGTGGTCTATTTGAATCAGTGGTTTTTTTCCTGAAACCATTTCAGTCAAGAAATCAGAATATTACTCTTCTGTCTTCTCCCATTTAATGAAGAGCAGGAAGCCAGATGCCACCAGGCACTAAGGCTGGCGTGGCCAATTCTATCACGGTGAGTTGCCAAGAGGCATGCTCTAAACCCTGGCATTTGCATCCAGAACTGGGAAGCCATACTGTAGTGACACTGTATCCATAGACAAGAGGGATGAATAAATCAACGATAAATGAAGTACTAAAAATGTCTAATTCCAATACAGTGCTTCCAGCAACAACCGAAATTAAAAACCTGTTAACACCCAGCTATAGTGCCTACAATCTTGTTGTGAGTGCGCTGAAGCAAAGGTTCACCATAAAATAAAAGAAGGAAAGAATATGCATTCGTAGCTAGGATGTCCTGGCTGCTTCAAACACCCTGGTGCTGAGAAGTAAATGTGTCAAACCCTATATAAATTCAGAAGATTCATGGTTTTAGCGCCAGGAAACTTTCCTCCTGCTTTTTAAAGTAAGACACAAACTGGAAATGCCAAGATGCAATGTCAGTTAAAGGACAGTTTTAAAGACACTGATGGGAACACTTGGGCTTCCCAGGTGGCGCTAGTGGTAAAGAATCCACCTGCCAGTTCAGGAGACATGAGACAGGTGTTTGATCCCTAGGTTGGGAAGATCCCCTGGAGGAGGGCATGGCAACCCGCTCCAGTATTCTTGCCTGGAGAATCCCCATGGACAGAGGAGCCTGGTGGGCTGCAGTCCATAGAGTCTCACAGAGTCGAATAGGACTGAAGTGACTTAGAAAGCACACATGCATGGAAATGTTCAGGATCTCTGCCAGATTCTACACCTGGAACAGGTACAGGTTAATGGAAATTCATTTCAGCAAGACCTGAGTCCATAATATGTCTATTAGTGTCTCCACACCTTTGGGTCCAGTGAAGTATTAAATATGCAGCTGACATTCCACACATTCTGTGACCTGGGCCTGGAGGAGCATGTTTGCTTTCTTAGGAGTCTTCCTGTTCTCCTTTGCTGAGCTGCCAACATAGATAAACTGGACTACATTTCCTAGAATCACCTTTCATATGTGTTAGAATCACCCAAAAGGAGGCTCAAATTATCCTTTAAAAAGTCAGAACCAGCTACATCATTTGCACGGCCGGTACAAAATGAAAATGTGGGACCCTTATTAGTTTGCAAGAGTTGTCATCATGAAATACCACAGGCTGGGTGGCTTAAACAACAGAAATTTGTTTTCTTATAATTCCGGAGATTGGAAGTTCAAGGTTGAGGTGCTGGCTGGGTTGGATTCTTTCTCTCTCTCTCTTTTTTTTTAAGGTTAGTTTCTCTTGAGGTCTCTCTCCTTGGCTTGCAAATGGCTGCCTTCTCTCTATGTCCCATTGTGATCTTTCTCCTGTGTATGTATATTCCTGATATGACTCTATGTGTCTGATTTCCTCTTCTCATAAGGACACCAGTCATATTGGATTAGCACCCACCCTAAGGACCTCATTTTAATTTAACCACCTTTTCAAAAACCTTATTTCCAAATACACTAGCAATCGGATTTACCCGGGGGTTAGGGCTTCAATGTATGAATCTGGGGGACATGATTCAGCCCATAACAGACACCTTGTTCAAATAGCAAGAAAATAGTGCATTAAAGGTTGCTGTTGCTGGTTAGTCTAAGTCATGTCCAACTCTTGGCAACCCCATGGACTGTAGCCTGTTGGACTTCTCTGTCCATGGGCTTGTCCAGGCAAGAATACTGGAGTGGGTTGCCATTTCCTTCTCCAGGGTATCTGCCCAATCCAAGGATCAAACCCACGTCTCTTGCTGCACTGGCCAGAAGGCTCATTAACCACTGAGCAACCAGGGAAACCCCTCTATTAAAGGTATTAAAACTGGGTTGGCCTCTTGGTGGGTTTGAGCCAAAAGACACACCCAAGTTAAAGAGTGGGAGAAGGAAGGATTTATTACTTTCAGCAAGAAAGAAGTACACTGGGGATCTTTCCCAGAACATGTCTCCCCAGTAGCAAAAGTGGGGAAGTTTTAAGCTAAGGGTAAGGAAATCAACTCTGAGTATTCATTGAAAGGACTAATGCTGAAGCTCCAATACTTTGGCCACCTGAAAGTGAAAGACTGACTTATTGGAAAAGACCCTGATGCTGGGAAAAACTGAGGGAAGGAGAAGGGGATGACAGAGGAGGAGATGGTTGGATGGCGCCACTGATTCAATGGACATGAATTTGAGCAAGCTCCAGGAGATGGTGATTGACAGGGAAGCCTGGCATGCTGCAGTCCATGGGGTCACAAAGAGTCAGACACACCTGAGTGACTAAACAATATCCACATATTCGAGAAGGGGCTTGGGAGGTCAACAGAGTTCAAGCTTTAGTTGACTGAAGTCATGAGGTCAGAGGGTCAGAAAGGTCAACATCCTCCTCTCTTAGGTTCTAGTTGGTCTGGTGTTTAGTGCCTGCGTGGCATGCATGCTCAGGCGTGTCTGACTCTGCAACCCCATGGACTGCAACTCGCCAAGTTCCTCTGTTGGTGGGATTCTCTAGGCAAGAATACTGGAGTGGGTTGCCATTTCTTTCTCCAGGGGATCTTCCTGACCCAGGGATCGAACCCTTGTCTCTTGCCTCTCCTGCATTGGCGAGTGGATTCTTTGCCAGCGAGCAATGGGGCAAGCCCCTCAGGGACTGAGGGACTGAAGTGCTGGAGGAGTTTAGTTTAAATCCTGCAAAACAGATCAAGAAAGTGCTCCAGACTAATCTTAACCACCAGGCTTTAAAACTGATGCAGCGTCTTTGCTATTGTTACTGCTCTTGCCTGATAACAGTCCTTTGTTCCTGCATTCTGCCTTTGTTCCTGCATTCTGTTGTTCCTTCAATATCCTTAATCACTGAGGCCAGTTCTAGGGCAAGCATTGTGGCCAAGCTTAGACCACAAAAAGGCTCAGGCCGAAATGGCTTCTTTTATGTAAAGCCTGGTTCTCTTTCTCTGGAGACACTCTACAATATCTTCTTCCACAAAGACATGGAGCCCTGGACAGAAGAATTCCGGAATCCAGACGGAGCTCAATCATTTGCAGAGTATTATTCACCAAGAAAAAGAGTATGTTTTGTGAGCTGGCAAGATATGTCTCTTATAATGATTGTTTACTATGGTTTTTCCAGTAGTCATGTATGGATGTGAGAGTTGGACTGTGAAGAAAGCTGAGTGCCAAAGAATTGATGCTTTTGAACTGTGGTGTTGGAGAAGACTCTTGGGAGTCCCTTGGACTGCAAGGAGATCCAACCAGTCCATTCTGAAGGAGATCAGCCCTGGGTGTTCTTTGGAAGGAATGATGCTAAAGCTGAAACTCCAGTACTTTGGCCACTTCATGCAAAGAGTTGACTCATTGGAAAAGACTCTGATGCTGGGAGGGATTAGGGGCAGGAGGAAAAGGGGACAACAGAGGATGAGATGGCTGGATGGCATCACTGACTTGATGGACGTGAGTTTGAGTGAACTCTGGGAGATGGTGATGGACAGGGAGGCCTGGCGTGCTGTGATTCATGGGGTCGCAAAGAGTCGGACACAACTGAGCGACTGATCTGATCTGAGAGGCATAAATTTCATAAATAAATATTAAATTGTTTTTATAAGGAATAACTTGATTATTTGTTTTAACATTGTGGTTTGTGCTTTTTTTTTTTTTTACAAAAAAGTGTAGAGATCAACAGTCCATGTAAAGACCTTTATTGTTTGCTGTTGAGATTCAAATGTAATGGTTACAATAACCCATGAGAAGTTCCTCATCAATTAGACTGAAGGGAAACCTGTCACAGAAAGTAGCATTCTGCCTGCTAAGAAAGAGAACTTCTATCAGTTATCTTAAACTCATTTTTATTTTTTTATTATTTTTTTTTATTCTTAGGCATTTTATTCTTTTTTTAATTTATTTTAAATTTATTTATTTATTTGTTTTTTATTTTACTTTACAATTCTGTATTGGTTTTGCCATACATTGACATGAATCCACCACGGGTGTACATGCATTCCCAAACATGAACCCCCCCTCCCACCCCCTTCCCCACAACATCTCTCTGGGTCATCCCCGCGTACCAGCCCCAAGCATGCCGTATCCTGCATCGGACATAGACTGGCAATTCGATTCTTACATGATATTATACATGTTTCAATGCCATTCTCCCAAATCATCTCATCCTCTCCCTCTCCCTCTGAGTCCAAAAGTCCACAATACACATCTGTGTCTTTTTTGCTGTCCTGCATACTAAACTCATTTTTAAATACATGTAACTGTCTTTTCAGAAATGAAGAGGGTACCAAGCAAGAGAATCTATTTCAGAAAGGATTACCAATTTTGTTTTCAATTCTTATAATATTGTCATAAAGTTGAACCTAAATTATTCAGGCAAGTAATTAAATAGGGCTTATCTGGTGGCTCAATGGTAAAGAATCTACCTTCAGTGAAAGAGATGCAGGTTGGCTCCCTGGGTTGGGAAGATGCCCTGGAGAAGGGCATGGCAACCTACTCTAGTATTCTTGCCTGGAGAATTCCATGGACAGAGGAGCCTGGCGGGCCACAGTCCATAGAGTTGCAAAGAGTCAGATGTGACTGAAGCAATGCAGCATGCAAAATAAATAATACAATCATTCACATTTAAAAAAAAATAGTGTAGTGGCAGTGCAAAGTCAAAGGATCTTCTTTAACTGAAAGAAAAGAGCAATTTGGAGGTTAACTGGCAAACAATGCATAACAAATTATATCAGTAGCTAGTTAAAAGCCTTTTAAAAATAGGTTATCCTGTGTCTTTAAGTAATAAGATTGGCCAAGAATCTCTGAGACATTCAAATGCTAATTCACAAAATAAATTTAAAAAGAAAATTTCTCTGCACCCTCCACCCCTAAATTAACTTCGTGTTTCGCAGATAACTCAGTTGGTAAACAATTCACCTGCAATGCAGAGACCCTGGTTTGATTCCTGGTTTGGGAAGATCCCCTGGAGAAGGGATAGGCTACCCACTCCGGTATTCTTGGGCTTCCCTGTTGGCTTAGCTGGTAAAGAATCTGCTTGCAATGCTGGAGACCTGGGTTTGATCCCTGGGTTGGGAAGATCCCCTGGAGAAGAGAAAGCCTACCCACTCCAGTATTCTGGCCTGGAGAATTCCTGTATAGTCCATGGGTTGCAAAGAGTTGGACACGACTGAGCAACTTTTGCTTTCACTTTCACTTTTAGATTGAAAGGGCTAAAAATATGACAGGACACTCTTGATAAGTTCAAATGAAGGTCCCAAGATTAAGAGCACAGTAAATTTACGAGGCAATGGCACCCCACTCCAGTACTCTTGCCTGGAAAATCCCATGGATGGAGGAGGCTTGTAGGCTGCAGTCCATGGGGTCACGAAGAGTTGGACACGACTGAGTGACTTCATTTTCTTTTTTCACATTCATGCATTGGAGAAGGCAATGGCAACCCACTCCAGTGTTCTTGCCTGGAGAATCCCAGGGACGGGGGAGCCTGGTGGGCTGCCATCTATGGGGTCGCACAGAGTCAGACACGACTAAAGCGACTTAGCAGCAGTAGCAGCAGCAAGTTTACGATGTTTGACTTAACAGTTCTGTCCAAAATAGTTTTATTTTCCTAAACCCAGGAAAATAAATCATTTATAGGACATTAAATCCTTGGTTTGCCAAGGAGAAAACTAGGCTGAAAATTTGGTGAATTTTGTCTTCAGTTAACTTTTATATTAAGGGAGATTTTACCGGGAAGGAACAAAAAAACTTGTTTGGTGTGGCAATACTTTGATAAATTTATATGTGACTTGAACAATGCCAAGTACTTTGAGACCAAATCCTTGTGAATTTGAAGAATAGTCCTGTTCAAATTCTCACTTCCCTTTACCTGTCATTATATTCTTATTGGCAAAAGGAGGCAACATTAGCTAGTATTTGGTCAGTCCACCAACTCATTAGGAATATAACTTTTAACCAGATATGTGTAAATATATACTAGGGTGCTGGTACTGATTATAGAAAGAGGAGAACTCAAAGATGAGTGTTTTTGTTGCTTCTTAGATTAAAGCTACTGTTAGTCAAGTTCTTTTGCTTTTTTCTTTTCACTGAAACAAATATGAAGAGGAAGGTGGATTTTTCTCTCACATAAATTAGTTCAACCATAGCTATGAATAGCCTGTGACTATCCTAATGTTCTTTAGGTGATTAAATAATAAAAGTTATGACAGTTCAGATTCAGGGAATTAAAATCTTTAAGAGATTTTGCTTTTGTACCCTTAATTTCATCAATAGTGTCTGACTCATAGTATGTACTCAGAAAATATGTTAAATGGATTAATTAGTACAGAGAACAACCACAATATTTCTCAATTTGTAGGCACTGTGCAAAAGAAAAAAAAAAGAAGAAGAAGAACAGTATGATCTTGGAATAACTCAGGAAAACTGACAATAGTTGTCATGTGGAAAACTTTCAAAAATGCTTATCCAGAGAATTAAATACATAGTATTTATTACCCCAAAAGGCGAGAAAGCATAGACTTTCTTCAAAATCTAAAAAGTAATGCTAGTATTTCCTGTGGTGTCCCATACCTATATTATTCTATTCACTGTGGTCCCTATGAGTCAATGGTGGTATATCGTCCTTTGCAATGTCTTCCTGGAATCAACTGGAAAACTAAATAAGTTCAGACACAGGAAATTATACGTGTATCCAGACAGAAAAATTGATAGCAAAATGACAGCAAAACACATATTTAGCTCGGTACAGGTCAAAAGAACAAAGTGATTCCTTGATCCTTTTACAGTATTTACTGTGTTTCATTGATCTTGATGGGCATGCCAAATCCATCCCTTCACTTCTCAGGATGCAGAGAAGACTAGTTCTATTACACGCAGCAGAGCTGCAAGTCACTGTGTCTCTCCACAATAGAGCCCCAAACCCCATTCCATGAAGACTGGTCTAACACCCATCAGAACAACTTATGTATTTGCCCACACTGCACCGACCAACAAGAGCCCCCAGATGCCAGGAAATGGATCACCTTCTTCAGTGGCTTACCTGTGATACAGTGCCCCAGTGGGCTGACCTCAGCGCTGGGACCGGGGCAGAACTGGGGACTGTTCTTCTCCTGCCTCTAGGGATTAACCCTGTTTGAGACCAGCAATCTTCAGGGCAGAATCGAGTAAGGAGACCCTTAGCTCCAACCAGTTTTGTGGTGCTGAGTATTCTTGGTTGATGCAGACAGATAAAATACATAGCCCTTCCACTAGATGCCAAGATTCTTAAGCTTGACTGTAAGAAGTGGTAAATTCCTGAGTCCACTGGGATATAGAAAAGGAAATGCTCCTTGTCTTCTGAAAATATAAGGGACTAAAAATTGGAATGTTAGAAAAACTGCATATCTTGAAATGGTTGATTTTCTTTTTTGCAATTGAAAAAGTATCACAAAGAATTTGAGTTAGTCTATTAATATTAAGAGATTTATTGTGTGCCTTGCACTGCTTGAAGGGCTTTGTTGTTGCTGAGATGCTGAGTCACGCGACCCCACAGACTGTGTAGCCAGCCAGGCTCCTCTGTCCTCCACTGTCTCCCGGAGTTTGCTCAAATTCATGTCCATTGAGTCAGTGATACTATATAACCATCTCATCCTCTCTGTTCATAACATTATATAGGAGGCAGTGACCAAAACCATCCCAAGGAAAAAGAAATGCAAGAAAGGCAGAGCAGTTGTCTGGGGAGGCTTTATAAACAGCTGAGGAAAGAGAGGGGCAAGGTTTTGTTTGTACCAACCCCTTTAATCATTACCATATCCCTATGAGATGATACTGCCATTGTGCCTCAGGAAAATCTAATCTAGGACATTATTCATTGACAAAGCCAAAATCTGAACTCAAGTAGTCAACTGCACGGCTTGCACTTGGAAACACTCAACTAAGCTACATTTCCAGAGGAAAGTGTCTCGGAGGAACATCCCAGAAAAGTTCAGAGGAATAAAACTGCCTCAAATCAGCAGCAATAGTGAATTAAGCCTTTCATTTTGCATAATGACCCTTGGTCTATATGAAGCATAATCTGCTTTGTTCAACTTGCAGTAGTAAATGTTTAGTTAGTAAAATATCCTTTCCAACTCTGAGGTTTGATGATGCTTTTAGTTCTTAAAGGAAATGGTGCATGCTGGTTTAATAACAGTGCTTATTCTGTTAAATCAGTACTCAAATATTTTGAAGAAATCATTCAAAAATATACTTACGCAAAACAAAATAGACAAAATCATCTAGTTAGCTCCATGCTTTCTAAACCTAGCCTTCTGAACTTAGTAGTTAAATATCCCTAAATTCAATAGAATAGCTCATCAACCCTACGCCCAACCCTAAAAATCAATCCTGACCCCCAGGAATAGAGTTGTAATAAAAGCCTTATGAAAGAAGCCCCCAGCATGGCAGAGAGAATTGTTGCAATGGGCTCCATACTTTTTGGTACCTACTTCTCTAGTAACTATTTCCCACTAGACAAAATTCTCCATCAGTAACTCAATAATCTCCCTGGAAGCCCCATCCTCAGTGGATGAAATTCCTTACCCATTCCTTCAGTTTTTTATGAGTAAACCACTGATTTCTGTGTGACTGCTTCATTGTACAAGGAGAACATGACTTAGAAAGCCTGGATCCAACACTAAGAGGTGTGATAGTTACTAACTGGGTGCACTTCAGTGAGTTACTTAACTCCCTCAACCTATAGTTCCTACATTTGCAAGTTAGCAATTCCCACAACAATGGACTTAGTGGCCCTGAGTACACTGTTAAGACTTTGCTAATACAAGCTGAGGCTGACGCATTTTTGTATTCCCAGTGCCTAATCCAGTCAGTGTTCATAAGTGAGTGTGTACTGTATCCATACATGAAAGAATATGTAAGCAAACTTCCTTGTAACACTTTCAGTTCAGTTCAGTTCAGTTGCTCAGTCGTGTCCGACTCTTTGCAACCCCATGAATCGCAGCATGCCAGGCCTCCCTATCCATCACCATCTCCCGGAATTCAAACTTGCGTCCATCAAGTTGGTGATGCCATCCAGCCATCTCATCCTCGGTCGTCTCCTTTTCCTCCTGCCCCCAAATCCCTCCCAGCATCAGAGTCTTTTCCAATGAGTCAACTCTTTGCATGAGGTGGCCAAAGTACTGGAGTTTCAGCTTTAGCATCATTCCTTCCAAAGAAATCCCAGGGCTGATCTCCTTCAGAATGGACTGGTTGGATCTTCTTGCAGTCCAAAGGACTCTCAAGAGTCTTCTCCAACACCACAGTTCAAAAGCATCAATTCTTCGGCACTCAGCCTTCTTCACAGTCCAACTCTCACATCCATGCATGACCACTGGAAAAACCATAGCCTTGACTAAACGGACCTTTGTTGGCAAAGTAATGTCTCTGCTTTTCAATATGCTATCTAGGTTGGTCATAACTTTTCTTCCAAGGAGTAAGTGTCTTTTAATTTCATGGCTGCAATCACCATCTGCAGTGATTTTGGAGCCTGAAAAAATAAAGTCTGACACTGTTTCCACTGTTTCCCCATATATTTGGTCCTTCCTAAAACAGAGTTCCTGGCTTCCCAACTCTGACATACCCCACTGAATCCTAATTCTCAGTAATACTCTGACATCTAAAACTAACTCCCGTCTGGTGCAGGTTTGGGGTTCCATCTCACAAGGCAGAATGGGGACCAATGACTTGAGGTAGTATTTTCTCCCCCTGCATTACACCCGCTCGTCATACAACCATAGCTCAAAGCATCATAAGAATTAAATTCTGCTTTCAAGGACAGCTCCTTTTTCCCCCGCTAGACAGCCAGCCAGCACTGTAAATCCTCTAAGGCAATCCTGCAGACAAATGTGGATGGTCATGCTGAAACATGAGCAAACAGGCTCGGAGATGGGTTGATAACTTCCGTACTGAACCCACATCATTATGAGCTGGCAAAAAGTTAGGTCAGATACGGCCAACACCTGGAAAAATCACAGAGGCATCCAAATACTGTCGCCCATGGCAGGAAACCAAAGACTGGAAGTGAATTTCCTCCATACTATCCACTCCAATGATGAACAGTTGGATAAGAAGTAGCGACTCTCATTAAGCTTGCCAGTACATCATTGGGAAGCTTGTCAGCTCGAATGTGGCAACAATGTACCATCGAGATAGAGATGAACATTCAAGTCTCCAGAGCTGCCTGTCCACACAATTACCTTAATGTGTCCCAGATTTGAACCCATCACTGATGTCCCCATTAGTTACTGGACTTATTCCACTAGCGCCACCCAAATGCCACTCTCCAAGTCAAACAGTGGCATCAAATCTCCACCAGCAAACCTTGGAGGCTGTCCAGCTCACAGAGGCTGAGGCCAATCTAATCAAAAGGCAGCACTTTGGGGAAAGAGTTTGTCAACAGAATGAGCAGAAAGCCAATTCTACAACTTTTTATGATAATCTACAAAGGGGGAAAGGACAGAGAAAACACAGCAACTCCCAAAGCCATTTACTGAGCAATTACACATGCCCATCATTCTTCTCAGTGATACTAGGCAAAAAAACATGACGGCGCACAGCCTTTGCCTTCAAGGAAACTGTAGTAAAGAAAAGAACATCAATAGCAGGTGTACAGCATTTATAAACTTGGAGGTCAAGAAACCTAGGTAAGAACTCAGCTGTGACTCTTACTTGCTTATGTCACAAGACAAAGTATCTAAATGTCCAAGCTTCAGTTTCCCCATCTAGATAATAAGCAAAAGATATACTCTTTGGTAGATAGGAAAGAGAAATCTGGTATGTTATGCAGATTAAAAATAAAACTGGGTTAAGTGAACTTCAAATGGATTGCCATTCATTTCAAATTGTGTGCCTTACTATTTGCTCCAACTGTAGAAGAGCAGAGAGAAACAGAGAGAAGAGAGAGAGGTAAAAAGAGAGAGAGAGAGAAAGAAAGAAACAGAAAGGTCAGAAATCAAATTAAAAATAAGAATAAAAATCTCTATTCCCACACCCATAAACTGAATTATCTAGAGGAGACTTGTGAGGCCTGATAAATCCCCAAACAACTTTAATTTAAAATATCCTGAGAACTGCTGTTCTTAAGTTATTCCCTTGGTTCCAATCTGCTATCAGCCAGAATCAGAAAGGTACCCAAGATAAGAATAAATTTAAGATTTACTATTATTGAGCTCGATTCTCCTGTTCTAGACCCACAGGGTGCAACAAACGTCTCTCCCAGCATGGCACAAAGAGGAAACGGAGGAAGGAAAGAGAAATTCTTCCGTCTGTGCTCTTCCAGGAGCGCCCACGCTTCTAACAGCCTCAGTGTAACTCGGGCTTTCCTCCTCGCCAGGTTCATGACACGTGACTCAGTGGCTATGTCAAACGTACGTGCCTGTTGTTTGGAGGTCATGCCTGATGAATAGTCCTAATATACCACCTGCTGTGGCTTAGTCACTGGGTCATGTCCAGCTCTTTGTGACCCCGTGGACTGTAGCCCTCCAGGCCCCTCTATTACTGGGATTTCCCAGGCAAGAGTACTGGAGTGGGTTGCCATTTCCTCCTCCTGCTAGACTGAGGGATTTAATTAAAATGGTCAACTGATTTCCACTGTAGCTGGAGGCAGCATGGCATGGTGATCATGTTTGGAGTTCATCTTGGGTATGAATTCCAGCTTGACCACTTGGCAGGCATGGAACTTTGACTTTAACTCATTTCTCCCTGCCTGAGTTTCCTTATCTGTAAAATGGGCACAATAATGCTACCTATACCACAGGGCTGTTGAGGGACTGAGAAAGATAGACAAGAACAGTTAGAATAGTTCTCATAGAGGGGACATGGAATAAATGTTAGTAATTTATTACTGACATCAATGGAAATACATGAAAAAAAAAGTGCTTTTTTTTTTTTTTCAATCTTTCATTCTGTTTAGTGCCTAGTATGAAGGCTTGAATGGAGCTTCTGGAAGTCAGGAAGAGAGACTATCCCAAAAATTTAGCCATCAAAAAAGAAATGAATAAACGGAACAATTTTCAGAGATGTTACAAAGAAAAGATGGTAAAGAGAAGAGGGGTGTGGCCTGATCCACTTCACTGATCCTTGGAGGCCCGCACAGAAGTGGCTCAACCTGGGAAGACGGTGACCCCGAAGGGCCAGGTGGTGATGGGCAGCAGCAGTGTGAATGGTACCCAAGGGGAGCTGGGAAGATTGTCCTTAAGTGAAACCAGTATACTCTGTTCTCTGCATTCCTAAGAGGTGAAAACTACATCTCCTTGAATTCTTTCAAAGCATCTATATAGAGTTCTGTTTACTTACTGGTAAGTTTGGGAGGCCTGGCATGCTGCAATTCATGGGGTCAAAAAGTGTCGGACATGACTGAGCGACTGAACTGAACTGAACTGAAGTTTCTCATTACTGCAGGGGGTAACTGGATTTTAAAAAAAATGTGAGGGATATTGAAACTGAGATAATATGATAACTAATTAATCTAAATGATATTTAACAAATCTTTAAACCCTAGATAAATGCAAAGATAGATGATTAGACAGATGATGGAATATAAATAGAGCAATAAATAGATTGACTTTTGACTTGGGATTTTAGTGAATTAAACTGGTACTAATAATTTTAAAAACAGGGACAAGGATTTTAACTCAATATTAGTTAAAATTCTTAAACTGTCAAAATGTCCAAAATGAGTGGGTAGCCTTAAAATACAGTAAGTGCTCCTTCCCTGAAACTATTAGCTTAGGTTTATGACAACTGAGCAGGAAGCTGTTAATAAGTATCAACTCTTAGGTGGAAAGGAATATGGTAAAAATAAAGGACAGTGAGATGGAGTTTAATACAAAAAATTCTTATAGTCTTTTTCTCCAAAATCCCTGTAAAATGTCAAAGAGAATACTTAAAAACCAAAAACCTTAAAATATTAAATAGCCTAGTTACTGGGACAAGGATATCTTTAGGCTTCCCTGGTGGCTTAAATGCTAAAGCATTTTTGCCTTCAATGCAGGAGACCCAGGTTTGACCCCTGGATTGGAAAGATCTGCTGGAGAAGGAAATGGTTACCCACTCCAGTATTCTGGCCTGGAGAATTCCATCGGCAAGGGAGTTTGGGGGGCTATAGTCCAGGGGGTCACAAAGAGTCGAACATAACTGAGTGACTTTTTATTTGTTCCATGTTATGTAAGAATCCAGTTATTAAGCCAGAAACAAACAAGGTAAATACACATTTGTCTCTTTAAGTTAGGAATAGACCATAACTGATGTCAATTGTTTTCCTTCCTAGAAATTTTCTACTCACTCTGCGTCTTTTCAATAAGACACAGGCTACTGATCTATACTTCAAAAAAGATGATGGACCATCAGCGTAGTTAGGAACCTTAAATTCTTGCTTGTCTTCAGAGAGATGAGTATAACACCCATCTGTTGAGAACACCAATTGAACTAATGATTCTGAAATCATATAAGCTATTACCATATTCCAATCTGAGTAAGACAAAATCCAAAGCAGTTTAGGTAACATAAAATACTGAATAATCATGAAAATTAGTGGGTTGCGAAATGAATGACCACCTACCGTCACCGATGAAGCTGGCCCAAGACTCTCCAGTTTATTAAAGAAGGCATAAAGTATATGAGAGTGAAAGAATTTACAACGCCTGAAGCTCAAAATACACCCACTCAATTGTTTTCTTGGTGCTGTTTGCAAACTATTACAACAGAACATTATCCATTCTACTGGTCGCTTGTGTTTTTGCCTCAAATAAATCCCTACATTGCCTCCTGCCCAGCTTTGCCCTTCCATCACTTAAATCATGCAGCTTGAATTTGAACTGGCTCATAATCTGAAACTCCTGGATATTTAAAGCTTATCACTGATGTCATATTAGGTTTCCAGACAGTTGGCTAAATTAATTCTTCTCAGCTCATTCTCCACCTCTCCAACTGAATCAGTGTGGCATCCATGAGACGAAACTTCTGCACCATACCGTGCACATTTTCCAAATTGTCCTAAAGGAAAAGGCAACTAGTTACACGCTTTGCATTGATGGAGGCCAGACCACAGGAAACAATTCTAATACGAAGGGTCCAGAATCTAGGACACCACGTAACCTTGACAAATGTGGGCTAGGCGAACACCTGCTCCTCGATGCATCAGGGCTGCATGTGTGCAGGATCACCGTCTCACCAAGGCTGCTTCCAGCTATGAGCAGCATCCAAGAATATGGGGCGGGGGAGTGCCCTTCACTATCTCAGGCAGAATAAACCTTGAGACACCTAGAAAGAGGTTATAAGCAAGAGCGCGACATAACGGGGCGCTGGTTGGTCTCTCTCCCGTTTTCTTCCTCGTGTAGACACTTCCAGGGGCTTCCCTGGTGGCAAAAGGAGAAAGGGGAAGCAGAGGACGAGATGGGTAGATGGCATCACAGACTCAGTGGACATGAATCGGAGCGGACGCCGGGAGATAGTGGAGGACAGCAGTCCACGGAATCGCAAAAAAACCAGACACGACTTAGTGAGTAAACAACAGCAAAGACACAAACGAGGAGGGAGCCGACATGACGTGGGGCGGATCGTGAGACCCACGGCTTGCTTCTAGCCAATAGGAAATGACCACGGTGAAGGGGCTTACAGACGCAGTTAGATCTCAGATAGTTGATTTGGAGTTAACGTATTCTGGTTATTCTGGGAAGTCCTGACTTCATCAGGTAAAAGCTTCAGGGTTCCTCCCCAAGGTGACAGACTCCCCTGGCAGGTTTCATAAAGTGGTAGCCACGGTAAAGGGGCCGCATTGCATGGAACTCTGGGCCCCGCATGCAGGAAATAGGCAGCACAAAGCCAAGGCCTCCCCTCACTCAGCCACAGGACAGAAACCCTGCCCGGAGTCTGCATGAGCCAAAGGCAGTCCCTTCCCTGTTACGCTCCCAGATGGTAATGCAGCCCTGCTGACACCTTGACTGTGGCTTTGTGAGAGCCCAAGAAGAAATCATGAGATTAAACCATGTGTTTCATTCTGAGCTGCCCAGCTGTGTGCTTAGTCGCTCAGTCATGTCTAACTCTTTGTGACCCCATGGACTGTAGCCCCCCAGGCTCCTCTGTCCACGGGATTCTCCAGGCAAAAATACTGGAGTGGGTTGCCACGCCCTTCTCCAGGGGACTGTTCCCAACCCAAGGATCAAATCCAGGTCTCCCGCATTGCAAGCGGATCCTTTACCATCTGAGTCACCAGGGAAGCCTAGGAACACTGGACTGGGTAACCCATCCTTTCTCCAGGGGATCTTCCCAACCCAGGAATTGAACCGGGGTCTCCTACACTGCAGGCAGATTCTTTACCAGCTGAGTCACCAGGGAAGCCCTCTGTGTGTCATTTGTTATGCAGTAATAGAAAACTGCTGCTGCTAAGTCGCTTCAGTCGTGTCCGACTCTGTGCGACCCCACAGATGGCAGCCCACCAGGCTCCCCCGTCCCTGGGATTCTCCAGGCAAGAACACTGGAGTGGGTTGCCATTTCCTTCTCCAATGCATGACAGTGAAAAGAGAAAGTGAAGTCGTTCAGTCATGTCTGACTCTTAGCGACCCCATGGACTGCAGCCTGCCAGGCTCCTCCATCCATGGGATTTTCTAGGCGAGTGTACTGGAGTGGGGTGCCATCGCCTTCCCTAATAGAACACTAACACATTGTATTTACTGGTCTGGTATCTCTTTTCTACCATCAATGTCTGAGTTTCTCACTGCAATCTTTTATTTATTTATTTATTTACTTCTTTATTTAGTGGAAGGGAACTTTTATTTATTTATTTGTTTATTTCATTTTTTACTGTTTTCTTCCAGCTTTATTAAGATACAGTTGACATATAGCACTGTATGCAGGTCTTTTATTTACCAAAATATTTTGTTTCTCAAAAACAAACAGGTCATTATTTTAATGGTTATAAATACAAGTAGAAAGTTTATCATTGTGGGGGTTTGTAGAGAGAAAGAAAGCCTCAGTCAGTAACAACAGCAAACATTCCTTGAGCATTTACTATGTGCTATGAGCATTTATACTGCTCCATTTTTTAAAAAAAATGCATATTTGAGCTTACTAAAATAAGGCAGGTACTATTGTTGTTGTTTAGTTGCTAAATTGTGTCTTACTCGATGCCATGGACAGTAGCCCACCCTGCCAGGCTCCTCTGTCCGTGAGATTTCCCAAGCAAGAAGACTAGAGTGGATTGCCATTTCCTTCTCTAGGGGATCTCCAGGGGACCTTCCCAACCCAGAGATCAAACACAGATGTCCTGTGTCTCCTACACTGGAGGCAGATTCTTTCCCCGGGAATTTATTCAGTCACCAGAGAAACCCAGGTACTATTAGCTCTGTTTTAAAGATAACTTAAAAAAAAAAAAAAAACAGAAACTGAGGTACAAGGAGTTTGAGAAACCTGTCTAAGTAATTCATAATGCTGGTCATTTTGGGTTTAGGTATTCTGGCCCCAGTACCTATATACCCAGCCATTAAGATGTGTTCCTTCTTAGTATGATTAGCTGGTCAGGCTTTAGGGCCACCTAATACAATTACATGGGGATCATTGATAAATTACTGGCAGAAATATTCCTCCATAAGGATTCACTTTGCTGTGCCATTCTAAGCTGACTTGGTTCTCACTCCTCCTCCATGGCATCTTATCTCCACCCACATCCACGCAACACTGTGGAATATGCCAGTAATACTTTAACACACTGCTTTGTAAAAGTCATCTACTGCACACTCTAAAGTCCCCTGATGACTCTGAGCTCAGCCAGGTGACAGGCTCTAGAGCCACGAGAACTGGAGAGGTATGAGCCAGCTGCGTGCTGGCGACATGAGCCACCTAACAACGGCAGCCTTTACTTTCTTGGGCTCCAAAATCACTGCAGACGGTGACGGCAGCCATGCAGTTAAAAGACACTTGCTCCTTGGAAGAAAAGCTATGACAAACCTAGACGGCATATTAAAAAGCAGAGACATTACTTTTACTAAAAACATCCATGTAGTCAAAGCTTTGGTTTTTCCAGTAGTCATGTACGGATGTGAGAGTTGGACCATAATGAAAGCTGAGTGCCGAAGAATTGATGCTTTCGAATGGTGGTGCTGGTGAGCTCTTGGGAGTCCCTTGGACAGCAAGAGGATCCAACCAGTCCATCCTAAAGGAAATCAACCCTGAATGTTCATTGGAAGCACTGATGCTGAAGCTGAAGCCCCAGTACTTTGGCCACCTGATGTAAAGAACTGACTCACTGGAAAAGACCCTGATGTTGGGAAAGATTGAAGGCAGGAGAAGAAAGGGATGACAGAGGATGAGATGGTTGGATGGCATCACTGACTCAATGGACATGAGTTTGAGCAAGCTCTGGGAGTTGGTGAAGGACAAGGAAGCCTGGCGTGCTGCAGTCCATGGGGTCTCAAAGAGTCGGACACGACTGACTGAATAAAACCAACAAAATCTCTCTGAACTTTGGATAGATAATCTGTAAAATGGGCTGAAGGATATCACATCATCAGGATATTTTGAAGACCAAATGAAAAAAGAAAAGGTATGGGAATGTGATTAGGAGATTTATAAACTATGAAATTCTGCAGAATCACATGTGGTTATTTTATTGTCAGAGAGGTGGATACACAACATTATTTTTTTTCTCTTTTGTGAAGAATAATTATGAAGGGATAAATTTGGAGACCCCTAAGAAAGCTTGTTAGTGCAAGAATTTTTTTTTTTTTTTTTGGCCACACTGCACAGCACGTGGGATCTTAGTTCCCTGACAAGGGATTGAGCCTGTGTCCCCTACATTGGACGCATGGAGTCTTAACCACTGGACGACCAGGTGCAAGAATTTTATACTTAAAAAAAATCACTTGATAGAAAAGAGATATTACTACTCTTCTACCAAACTGAGAAATGCTTTATTCTGGTCATAGTGCAGACACAAATATTGCAATATATTTTGGGGGTTGGTTCTTTAGGACATTTTTTTTGACCATTAGGTCTCAGGATATATTTAAATGGTGAAAGAAAAAATAGTCTTTGAGGTGACTGTAACTACTCTTTGATTTGCTGAGATGAGTATATACCTATTTAACCCTTAAGAGTGGGCGAGGGGTGAACAGAAGGCATCATGGGTGGATCACAGGAGCCTTTTCCAAAAGACCACGTTTATCTTCAAGTGTTTAGATTGCCGAGACAAGGATTTCTCTCCAACGTCCAATTCATCATCCTCCGTACTCACTGTAAAATCAATCTGTTCTGTTTGTATGACATAAACAACAAGTCATTTCTCAAGAATGAGGCAGACCATATGTGAAGGTGTTTTGGAAAAGCACAATAGGGAATACGCCAATCAAAGGAGCATCTGCATTTTATTTCAATGTCAAATCACATGTGAGTTATAAAAAGGAAAGTGTATCACTTGTATTGAAGAATAACTTTCCTGTTGTGATATTTATAGTTAACTCATACCTTCCCTAAGCAACAAATGGGAGCCAGTCATGTAAATGAATGGGTCGAGAACAAAAAAAGGAAGTCATTCTGTGTGGGCGGCAACATGTGCATTTAACAAACATCTCAGCATCTGCCCTCTATTCACTTCCTTGGCTGGACGAAATTTACAACAACCCATTATATGTATTTTCCTGAGAATCAGCACTTTCTCCTGAATCTATTAATAAATATCAAAGCAGCTTGCAATTGATTGAAATAGGAAACGATAAAAAAGACTAGCAGAGTTCTAGGAAGAATTTATTTTTTTATAATTGGTACTGGATTGAGATTGAAAGGAAGTGAGTTCTAATCCCATTTCCACTCCTTATTAGCTGTCTGACCTACGGCCAAGTCACTTAACTTCTATCAGTCTCAATTTGATCCTAGTATAAACCAACGGGGCTGAACAAAATCATCTCCGAGATCCTGCTCTAAAAACCTATGACTCTCTGGTCGTTTTGGCACCAAGTCGTCTTTGAATGCTAATGGAAATATTTGGAGATGGCCTTGTTATGGAGTTCAGTCCCCAGTCATGAGCTAGGTACCTCTGAAAACCATGTTAACTTCTTTAAACTACCCAAGTGATGGCCCCTGCCTTGAGGCAGTCATCAGCACTATTTCCAGAGGAATTTAACAGGTCCTCTGACATACTCCATCGGAGAAATCACGGCACATGGATGAAGGGCGTGAGTTCATTAGGAAGCAGGGTAGGCGATGAGATTCTGAGGCTATGCTTAGGCAGGCAAATAGGTGCTTATTTATGTAATTAACTGAGTGGACAATATAAACATTCTCACTAAAGTCTTTCCTCTTGTAGGAAAATAAATAAAATCTTCCCAGTGAACAATATATTTTTTGACCTGAAATATGTGTTTTTGCTTTCACATTGTGGGCTGGAGAAAACTCTTGAGAGTCCCTTGGACTGCAAGGAGATCCAACCAGTCCATCCTAAAGGAAATCAGTCCTGAATATTCATTAGAAGGACTAATGTTGAATCTGAAGTTCCAATACTTTGGCCACCTGATGCGAAGAGCTGACTCATTGGAAAAGACCCTGATGCTGGGAAAGATTGAAGGCAAAAGGAGAAGGGGGTGACAGAGGGTGGGATAGTTGGGTGGCATCTCAACATACATGAATTTGAGCAAGTTCCAGAAGATAGTGAAAGATATAGGAGCCTGGTGAGCTACAGTCCATGGGGTCACAAAGAGTTGGACACGACTTAGCAACTGAACAACAGATGTGTTGTTAGGTATGCATATAATTTTATTCGTCATTAATGTGGACTTGAGGTAGCTCCTAAGACATACTTCCGTTAGCTGGACTAGAACAGAATATGTGTCCCCTACAAAGCACTGGTGAGACACTTACATCCATTGGTTTCAAATGCCAAATATTAACAAGAGGCCGTACAGGAAATGTGGAGGGTAAATTGGTGGCCCTAGCCACTGAGGGTATCAAACTTAAATCATTTCCATGTAAGAGCTTATAGAAGAGAAGGAATTTCTATCACCAAGTATCAAAATATAAAATCCTGTGAAAAGGCTTGGAGGGCCTGGCTGAGATTGTGTGCCTACCCCTGAATCGATCACAGTTGTCACGGGAACATAATACACGTCACAGCCCAATGCCTTGTGGTATGTAGGTGGTATGTGAGTAGCCGGGGGGTCTGCAATCATAAAAGAGGGTGAGTGAAGGAATGCTTAGGGAAGAGACATCCTCAACAAGTAGAAACAATAGTCACCACGGACAAACAGACACAGGACATCACAGTCATTTTGTCCCATTGCTCTTTTCTCCAGAAAATTCCTTCTGGAAACGCCAAAATTCTTACTCTTATTCTTTATATATTAATTCAACAAATATTTATTAAGTGCTTGCAATTTATCAATCATTGAGAGTAGGCCAGGAAGAACACAATAGACTTAATCTCCATTCCTGTGAAATTTATTAAACTTACTGTCCAGTGGGAGCTTCCCAGGTGGCACTGGTGTTAAAGAACCTGCCTGCCAGTGCAGGAGACATAAGAGATGAAATTTCAGTCCCTGGATGGAGAAGATCCCCTGGAGAAGGAAATGGCAGCCCACTCCAGTACTCTTGCCTGGAGAATCCCATGGACAGAGGAGCCTGCTGGGCAACAGTCCATGGGGTCACAAAGAGTCGGACCTGACAAGTGACTCAGCACGCAGGCACTAGTCAGGGAGGGGGCTTATGGGACTCCCAATGACCATGTTTTGCGTGGCACGAAAATGTATGCAGAGTGTAAAAGGAGCACATAGCAGTCAGAGCCAACCCCTGAAGGCGCAAAGATGGAAGTCAACCACCTTGTACTAAAGTACCCAGGGACACCTTGGTGATCTCGTGTCATCTGAAATAGAAGCCTAAGGACTTCCCTGGTGGTCCAGAGGTTGAGAGTCTGCCTACCAGTGCAGGGGACACGGGTTCGATCCCTGGTCCTGGAATACCCCCTATGCTGCAGGGCAACTAAGCCCATGCACCACAAGTACTGAATCCACGTGCCTAGAGCCTGTGCTCCACAACACGAGAAGCGACGAGTGATCAATGAGAAGCCCATACACCAGAACTGGAGAAGAGCCCCCACTCACCACACCAGAGAAAGCTACACGCAGTGAAGACCCAGTGCAGCCAAAAATAAATAAGTAAAAGTTTTCAAAAATTAAAAAATCATATATGAGCAGAAGAGAGGCATCTGCTCACAACAGCATATAAAATCTCAAAGAAGAAACTTAAGAATCCTGCAAGTGTTGGCTCCGAGGCTCAGAAGAGGCGACTGTGATACAAACCCCACCAAGCAAGGGCCCAGAGGACTTTCATATGATCAGCCGACACCATGGGCAGTGGGCCCACTGAGCTGAGACGTGCTGGAAGCAGGTTCTGTTTTACACACTTAGAGGCAACTTAATTGGCTCTCTTTCTGTTTGAGAAAATCTAGCAGTCTTAATATTATATTTTGGAAGTTTGGAAAAAAAGTGGTTTTCAGCTACAAACAAGATAATGTTTCATTTGACTAGTTAAAGGTCTGGTATGTTAACAAAGGAAAAGAATAGAAGCTGTGATTTACTGAAATTTTAGCAATTTACCAGCATCAGCATGTGAAAGGACGCAAATCATTGGGACAAGAAGGGGAAAAGATAGACCTTGTGCGAGAGAAAAAAGATATCTACACTGAGACTCACTGCACAGGGACAGCAACTACTTCCCACTCAAAGTCACATGTATCTTTGAAGCTGGGTAGTACAGTATTCTGTGTTAAATGCATTTTATGGGGATTTGGAGAGGATTTAGGTAAAGGTTGCCCCCATAAATGATTTACCAGCTCTAATAAAACATCAAGGAAATTGTTCAGATTGTATCTCAGGCCATTTAAAACACAACACGTTTATAGAGGTCTCAGCAGCCCCCATATCCTCAACTCTGGTTTAAAAGAAATGTTTGGAGTGGTTAATTATCCCATATTCCTTTTTAAAAAAAAAAAAATGATAGCAATTTCAAAACAAAGGAGAGGTTGGAAGTGAATAAACAGGTAGGACAACCAAGGGGGCTGGGAGAGAGAGACAAGCTGAGCAATCACTCATTTACCCTCCTATTCATTCACCCAATAAATATTTACTGGTTGCCTGTTATAACCCAGGTATTTTAAAACTAGGGCCTACAGGCCCAGGAGTGATCAGACAAGCAGGGTTTCTGGGAGGGAATGTATGAAGGAAATGACAATCCATTCTAGCATTTGTGCCTGGGAAATCTCATGGACAGAGGAGCCTGGCAGGCTACAGTCTATAGCATTGCAAAGAGTCAGATACGACTTAGCAACTAAACAACCACAGCAACATAGCTAATTCAACTTGATGTACAGCAGAACATTGTAAACACAACAATATTGTAAAGCAACTATCCTCCAGTTAACAGTTTTTATCAAAGGGTTTCTGTCTGCCTACAGCTTCTTTTTAGTGAGAGAACGCAGAAATATGCAAATAAGTGACTTGAAAATAAATATAAATGATTAACTTAAACTGTGGTAAGTGTTTTAAAGGAAGAAAGCTATGAGAAAATAAACTACCAGAGGGGAGAAGGGTACCCCGTTATGTAGGATTTTCAGGAAAGAACTCTCTGGAGCAGGAAAATCTGTACTAAGACCTCCAGTACGTGCTTCTGTCCTACTAAGATCCCAGAGAACATTCCAGACAAAGGAGGCATCTAGTGGAAAGACCCTGATGTGATAAAGAACTTGGTGTGTTTGAAGAACACATCCTCCTGTGACTGATGCTTCCTATTTTAACCTTTGGAAAAGACATTTTCTTCAAAATTTATTATTATTAATATTAGTTATCTTTATCAAAAATCTATACACACCAAGTGATTGTCCAGGCTATCTTAAATTATCTCTCAGTTTTCACAATAAACATATAGCTCCACAATATAGCTATTATTATTCCAACTTGATACAGGAGAAAACAGACCTAGATAGTTTAATCATGCATATTAAGCGACTGAACTGAGTGATTTCTTATCTCTTGGCCTCTTTGACTCCCTTTCTTGCCTGATTTTTTTTTTAATATAAATTTATTTATTTTAATTGGAGGCTAATTACTTTACAATATTGTATTGGTTTTGCCGTACGTCAACATGGATCCACCACGGGTGTATACGTGTTCCCCATCCTGAACACCCCTCCCACCTCCCTCCCTGCCTGATGTTTCTTAAGCACAAAACTACATCTCTCTTTTTTTCAGAAAAAACTTTTGGCCCCACACCATGACATGTGGAATCTTAGTTTCCCCACCAGCGATTGAACCCACACCCCCTGCAATGAAAGGAGGAGTCTTCACTACTGCACCACTGGGGAAGTCCCAAGCCTGCATCTCTTGATCCAGAGGACATTGGTTAGCTTGGAGACCATACTTCAGCTGTTCCAGGAAAGCACTCGTGAAGGTACTGAGACTTCTACATTTAAATGAAAACCAGTAGAACTTATAAAAATGTGACTGGATAAGGGAAATTGGAGCTGCTACCATTCCTCCTGATGATGGTTCCAGGATGGAAGAGTAAGAGAAAAATCTTCAGAAACCAAATCATAAGGCAGAATATAAATGCCCAGGGGGGAAAGCCACTCAGGGCAGGGATCTTGAGGGATGGGGTGGCAGTGGTTTGGAGCAGAGGGACTTTGACGAGCTACTCCATTTCTTCCTCTTTCCTAGTTACTTTGCTTGTCACGCTGCCACTGACTGTGGTTCCTTCCTTTATCCTTGATGAATCCCACCACTGTAAAATTCTGTACACATTACCTCTGAGAAGCTCCACTGCTCACTTTTCTGTGTATATTTTTTCCTGTTTTTTATACATATGCTTGCATAAACAGATATACCTGTATACATACCTCCAGGTAGAGAGCAGTAAGCAAAATCTGCTTAGATCTTAAGTGAACTAAGGTTTGCAGTGGGTCCAGCCTTCCTCCCAACCCTGTCTCTAGACATTGCCCACCCCAAATTGTCAACATTTCTCCACTGTCATATTCTTCCCAAGATCTGGCTCAAACTTCTTCTGAAAATCCTTCTTTATTCTCAAGCAAATTCAAGCCATCATCTTCTCCAGGTGTGTATGTGTGCATTCTTGGGAAAAAAAATAGTGTTATCATATCACACTGATGTTCTTAAATGTATATCGACTTCATAGGACTATGAGCTTTCCCAAATCAGGGTACAAATCATACAGCTTGTAATAAGCACACAATCAGTATTTGTTGAATAAAAGAATAATAAAAGAATAGAATAAGTAAAGATTTGTTGAATTCAATGAATTTAAAAATGTAAATAGAAAGACAGGATAGAGTTACTCACCAAACTGAAAATTTGTGTTTTTCCAGCTCCTCCAAGTAAGATGTATCTTGTGAATAGCCTTCAGTTTCTCCAGTTTTCCAAGCAGTTGGTTTTTCCTTCAAAGAATGAAATGAAATGAAGTAAATGGGAAAAGAATTACCGAGGACCAGATAAAAAGTTTGCCTGGTTTCAGCAACAATTTTCCCAGAATCACTTATAGAATCATTGGTCAGACTATTTACTGTTGGTATTTTTAATTATTCCATTTCATTCCTGAGTAGCTTAAGGATTACTGAAATTCTTTAAAATATATGAGAGCTTTGAATTGTCCCAATTAAAAATATTTGATCTGCACACCTTACTTGACTGCTTACCATATGCTTTTGTAGGCATTCAAATTTCAAATGTGATGGTATTTCTTTATAAGATGCTTAGATACTTTATTCAATCTTGCTGACTAAAAAGTTGAAACTGCTACCAAGAATTATATCAAAGATTTGGTTTACCCATCAACACTCTTGATTTGTTAAAATATAGGTGTTTTATGATAGAGTGTACTAAATTGATTTCAATTTGGTCAGTCTGCTAATATTTATCTCAATTGTTCAAATATACTCATGGTGACAATGCTACGTTGTATATTTCTTTGTATTTTTTACAACTCCTAACATGGCAATAAGCACACAGTAAGTACTCAAGAGTTAGAGGTCATTTCATTAAGTACTTATGTTACAATAATGACAGTGAACTACATCCAGATGCTAAGTCACCAAGATATATACCTTTTAACTCTAAAAATAGCAAAAATTTTCTGAATTTTTGCATTTCACTTAAAGAATATTCAAGTTAATATACTAAAAATCCTTTAAAATGGGTGTTTGGGAAGACATCAAGTCACAGACATTTGTTCATCCCCAAAGAAAATAGGAGTTTTAAATCTAAAAAGAAGTAAACATGTACAGCTAAATTCCCAGGTGAATGAGTACTGGAGTACGTGAATCTGTTCACATGAAGATACTCTAACAATCTAAACAATCCACCAATCACAAATAGGAATCTGTACCTAAGAACTGATGCTTTAAGTAAGGACATCATCAACATTTAAAAGACAGGAAATAGATCCTCGGCTCCGTTACACCACTTAAGTTCCTGAGCCAAAGCAGATCATCATCATTAAAAAAAATATATTCTTCCCTCAGCATTGTCTTCAGAAAGATGAATTTCTATACTTTAAGAGAGAAACTGTGCGAATTTGTTCTGAAACAGCTCGTTTCACATAATATGGCTAATCAGAGTCTGACCCATTGCAGAAATCAACAGCACACATGTAAATATCAATATAAATTGCTAGAATTCAAAATGTGATTTTCAAGTTCATGAGCTGAAAATCTGGTGTGAGGATCGCCATTCAAACAGAGCTTCAGTGAGGAAGAAATAAATGTGTACTCTGTCAAACACAACACAAAAGGAGAACCAAGAAGTGTTTTAAAGAATTTTGAAAAGCTAAAATGCATCGTGTTGTAGTCAAAAGCACCAAGTGGTGGTCAGAAGACACTCATTCGAGTCTTCTCACCACTTTGGAAACTTAAATGATTTAAAGTCTGTGAATTTGAGCGTTTTAATCTGAAAAATGGAGATAATATTTGTCTTGTATAGATTGCAGGACTTTTTATGAAGACCAAATGATATAATAGCAATAAGGTTCTTTCTGACGATAGAAAGGGTAAAACTTAACACGCTTTAGAACATTAAGGATCTAAGTAGCATATGGTACAACGCAATATATACCATGGGTAAGGAACATTAGATGAAATATTCAATAGAACATGTAACATCCTTTCTTCTGTGTTTATTACAGCATTTCTATGAAGCTGCTAAGTAGAAAATACTATAGGAAGATTTAAGTCTTAAGATATTATTAGTTTATTAATATTAAGATATTAAGATAATATTAAGATTTTAGACTTAAGATGTTAAGTCTCAAAGTTGTCCAGCTCATGAAATGAAAGGCCCATTTAATTGTGCTCTATGATAGAAAGCGGGCTTCCCAGACGGCTCAGTGGTAAAGAATCCGTCTGCCAATGCTCAAGAGGCAGAGGTTCGATCCCTGGGTCAGGAAGATCCCCTGGAGAAGGAAACAGCAACTCACTCCAGTATTCTTGCCTGGGAGAATCCCATGGACAGAGGAGCCTGGTGGGCTACAGTCAGTGGGGTCACAGAGAGTCCAACATGACTGGAAACACAGGCACTACATACTGTTACATGAAAGAAAGCAAAGTCCAGGATTCCTATCTTGTTGTTCAGAGGTTTTTGCCCCTAAGCAATAATTCCTTCCATGGACCGTCTGGTTCATGAAGAAGGGTGATGATGTTAGGACCGATGAGAAGGTCAGTGTTTGGGGAGAAAGCAAGCTTGCAGTTCACAGGTCATGGGCCCCCGCGCAGTGGTGCCGGGCAAAGCATGGTGGCGTTGGCACACTCAGGCTCCACTGACAGCAGCATTTTATTCTCGCAAACTCTTTACAGGGTCTTTGTGCAGAGCTCTGGGGAGCACTGTTCATCTGCCCATCTGGCCAGATGAAGAGCAAGGGGATTGTGTCATCAAAAGGGAGCGCCTTAGAAAGAGGAAGCAGTGAACAAAGAGCTGAATCCTGGGGATTACGAATGCTTTTGAACTGCCCTGGGAAGACGAGATGTGAGCAGCAGCACCATTTTTAAGAAGGCTGGGGAGGAAGGCTTGGGCTGGATGGACTGTGTTCAGAGGCTGGTGTTAACAGGGTCACAGAACTGCACATCAACAATAACCGCAACAAACACCAGGTGCCTCTGAAGTATCAAAGCAGACGCAAATGACATCACGTTCAGTGTCACCAGTGTCGTAATGTCATCTAAAAAATAAAACCCACAGCTCCAAATTAAATCCAGCCCAAATCCTGAGACCATCCACCAAGAGTACCATTTCCTCTTTCCTTAATTCATTTCTGATGTGTGTTCCAGAGAATTTTTCAGGACAGGGTTTCTACTAATATTAGCAGCGCCCAGGGAAAAACAAGGTACTCGCATCTGGCTGGGTAACTCAGGATTTACCCAGAGAGACTCCTTGGGTAGCTAACCCCCTGGGGTTTCTGTTTTTCAACTGTGGACGACAACTAGTATTTCTGACCAGCTGGGGCCACCCATTTTGATTCTTTTCTCACCGTGTAAATAAATTTGAAAAACAAATGCTTCCCATGTGAAACTCATCATTAACCTCAATTTCCCCACAGCTACCCTATCAATTGCCTGAGTCAGAGTCTTTAATATCAGTTGAACATTCAAGTTAATTCCTAATACTATGAGAAGAAGTAGGTAATGGCAACTCACTCCAGTTTTCTTGCCTGGGAAATTCCATGGACAAAGGAGCCTGGTGGGCTACGTACATGGGGTCACAGAGTCAGACACGACTGAATCACTAACACTTTTACTTTTCCTAAAGGATGTAACATTTTTTCCTTCCTAGCGAATTGTTCTTGGTTCCCATATCCTATTCCTTATATTAAGGTTATAAGGCCCAAGAAGTACAAAACATATACCTGACTGAAAGGACAAAGAAATAAAATATTGATGTATTATCTCATGATAGATCCCAAACTGGATTCTAGAAACAAGTCTGGATTCAAAGCGCAGCTATATGCTTGTTAACAACGTTATTTTGCCTAAGTTACTCCATCTCATGCACCTATTTTTCTCACCTGCAAAACAAGGAAACTTATGTCACTAGAAGAATCTATCCCATTAGTTTGTAGTGAGAATAAGATAGTCATTTGATGTGGAGGACCTGAGAACATTTTCTGGCATCGAGTAATTTCCTAGCACTCAGTAAATGTTACCTTTCACTGTTACAAATGTCCCTAAACTTCTGATTTCTCATGCTTTCTCCTTCTGCAATATGGAAACAACCGTAATTGTAAATGCTGTGAAGTTGTCTTCTAGACATTAAAAACTCATTTATTTGATTTGATGGTGGTCCACTATTTAGAGATGGAAACATCAGGCTTTAGAGAATGGTATGAAAGTTGGATCTATAGACCTGTGTTTATTTAGTTAACATACTTTAGAATAAAGGTAATGACTCAGATAGTTTGTATGGGAAAGGGCAGGGTTGAGAGAAATTCTTTTACTTTAATTTTCTAGCCAGACTAAATTTTCTGAATATTTAAAACTTGAAGTCATTTGGTCTACATAGATACAGATTTTGGAAATGGTTAAATATCCAAAAACAGGATCCAGTTATACCAATAAAATTGACTTAACCCACATTTGGAAATCCAGGCTAAGTCATTTGTATAAGTTTATCAAGATACTTTCTGGATAGACTTCATGGCAGCCCTGATTATGTCAAATAAAATAGCACAATCAGCACGTTTTCTAATCACCCTGCTCAAGCTGGAAACAGTCTTGTATTATAGACTAGTTAATTTAGCTAAAGTCTTCAACAGCTTAAAGTCTGATTCAGATGTAATAAAAAATATTACTAGCATTACTGATTTCACAAACGTCTCCTGTTTAGTATGTCCATACTTCAAAACCTGTCTTGAAGAACATATTACTTTCTACCTGGAAATATATTTTAAGAAATTATAGTCAATAATTAGAACTGTTGTTTTCATGGTTAAAACCAACTTCGATAACCTTTATCTTGCTTTTATCTTACCTTATTGTGTAATTCATGGTCTTCTTTTGAGAGATTGAGATCACAGTCCGTAGGGCAGGGACTAATTTTATTAGAAATGTTTCCTAGGGTTAAAGACAAAAGGTGAAACAAAAATTATAGATTTGTACATCAGAGGACATGTAAGCTTACACTGCTGAAATCTAAGAGTTTATATAAAGGCTGACAAATGGGGGTGAAAGAAATAATTCTCTAAGTTGTGCTCCCGGTTTTAATTCAGTCAATGCATGAACTTCAAGTAGAACCCTACACCAAGGGGATGTAATTTACAAGGAGCAGCTGTGTGCGACACGCTTTCTCCCCTCATCCGGGTAGGATCAGCTCTGTTTCTGTGATCAAGCTTACAAAGACGTTACTCCGTGCCTCACCCCAGCATTCCAATATCAAGCCTCGACGCTAGAAAGTTCAGTTATCGGTGTGTCCCCAGCTCTTCCCACCTGAGCAACTTTTATCATCTTTTGCACGACTTATTTTATATCAGCGTTTCTCCACCCCAGCATGAGCCATATTTTGGATTGGAGAATTCTTTTTTGTGTGTGGGGGCTGTCCTGTTTTTATAGAATGTTTAGCCCCATTTCTGGCCTCTATCTACTAAATGCCAGCGGTCCCCTCTACCTGAAATAGAACGCCTCCTCAACAAATGTTTCTAAAATTACAAAGATACTATCAATACATAAGCAGGTATTCCTTTAGCTTTATGCCTCTCAATCCATTGGCTTGAGCTCTCCCTTCAGTGACTCTCTATGCTAAACCCTCTCCCCAGCATCTTGTGACAAATACCCTGGTCCAGAGATTGGAGTTCCTCAATAGAGCCACAGATTTGCCCAAGAGGTAGACCCAAAAACATTTTCTGAAAAGATGACATGGATCCATGAGCAGCCACAGCCTTGCACCCTGTCCTCTTCTTTCCCTCTAGAGACTGAGTACTGTCAATCTCAACCCTTTGGAATTCCTTTTGGGAATATTTTTAGATGAGTTTTACTGTAAAATTTTGAGGACATGGTCTCCATGTCTGCGTCCTTTGGAAACCTGTTCCTCCCTGAAGATGGCCCAGCTAGCCTAATGAAAATTCTCTAGTTTTTTTTTTTTTAATAGTGCCAGTCTACTGAAGAAAAATTCTTTTAGTTTTTCCTCATCAGAAAATATCTTTATATCAACCTCAATTTTTGAGGAGTTTTTTGCTATATACAGATTTTTGGATTGACATTTTTTTAGCGTTTTAATATGTCATTACACTGACTTCTGGTCTCCATCGTTTCAGATGATAATGTCAGCTATTTTTCAGATCATTGTTCCCCTATATGTAATGCGTTTTTCAAAAGAGAAAAACAACAACACTTTAACTTTCGATTATGATGTTCTTAAGTGCAATTTCCCTTGCATTTATTCTTTTGAGGTTCACTGAGGGTATTCAATCTATGAGCCAATATGTTCTTTAAAATATGGGGAATTTCCAATCACTACTTGTTTAATACATTTTTTTCTTCCATATTATTACCCTCTTTCTTTACATAAAACTCTCACTACATGTATGCAAAACTATGTGTTATGACCTCCTGGATCTCTGAGTTCCTCTTCATTTTCCTTCCAGCTTTTTATTTTCTGCATTTCAAGTCAGTTAACTTCTTTTAATTCTTCAATTTTCAGTTCTGTAATTTCCATTTGGGTATGTTTTTTATAGTGTCCATGTTTCTGCTAAGATAATCTGACTAATCATTCATTAAGAACATATTTTCCTTTAATTGTTTGCAGGTAGTCGTTTTTTAAAATTTATGAGTATATTTATAATGGACAGTTTAATGGCTTTTCCCAGTAAACTTCAAATCTGAATTATCTTACAGTCATTGTTATTCACTTTTCACCTAAGGTTCATATTCTCCTGTTTTTTGCATGTCTAAGTATTATACATTATACAATATAATGGGCATTGTAGAAAAGTCTAGATTCTGTTACCTTTCTTGAAAAGCTGTTGATATTTTTTCCTACTACATAGTTCAATTACTGGCTAATTCCATTAAACTCATGTAGGCTTAACTTTACATTTTATTTAAGCTTGTCTGTAAAACATGTTTCCAAGTCATGCTAACTTACCAGGACTCAACCTCAAGACTCTAACTCCTCTGCCTCTCTTGTCAGAACTTTGTTTTTGGCTTTTGTGGGGGCAGATTTAAAGTAAGTCTCTCAAGAGCGTGGTCTTTATTCCTAACATGCAGACTTCTAGCATCTCAATTTGCCATCAAATTGAAAATGGGGTATTAACATGGCTCTCCTGACTTGAATGCGACCTCTGTTCTAGCTCTATTATTTCTGTTTCATTCCCAGGTCCATAGTTGTTACTTAGCAAAGCCTCCATTAGTCTAACAGGTCATGTACCCTCAGCCAAGGACTCATGGGCAGGGGGTGGTCCCTAAACGACTCCTGAGTTCCTCTCTGCACACCTCCCTGTCCTCTCTCACTCTGCACATTCTAAACTGTGTCTCCTCAGCTCAGTGGTACTTTCTCTACCTGGATTTCACTTCACTGCTTTAGAGTCAGAATTTTTGCCCACGTAGACAACCGGGGTTTTCCTCAAGAGTTTCTCTTCTCTCTGGGATCAGCAAGCCTTGTGCTTCCTAATGGCCCATGCTCCATGACAATTAAGACATTAAAATGCTTCATATCTTCTCTCCAGTTTAATGGTTGATTATAAATGAATTAGTCTGGTACCAGCTACTCTGCCATAGTTAAAACTGGATGTTGCAGTGTTGTCTATTTTTTAATTAAATGTAGAATTGGATACATAAATTTCTCACAGGGACTTCCCTGGTTGCTCAGTGGTAAAGAATCTGCCTGCCAATGCAGGAGACATAGGTTCAATTCCTGGGTCTGGAAGATCCCCTAGAGAAGGAAATGACAACCCACCCCAGTGTTCTTGCCTGGGAAGTCCCATGGACAGAGAAGCCTTGCGGGTTACAGTCCGCGGGGTCATGAGTAGGACATGACTTAGAGAGGGAACAGCAACACCACCACTAGCAGCCGTGTTTATGTGTTAGTAACACAGATATAGGTTAATGACTTTGAAATCCACTTTATTCTATGGAACCTCTATGCAATTTACTTATCAGATCCTTTTATACTGAGAAAAAGATAAAATGTTTACAAATAACAGTAACCTGCTGATGCCTCTGTAATGTGTCAGCTGGAATCACCCAGAAAAAAAATAAATGAAGCAGTCATATTTTTAATAAAGCATGAGGTGCACAAGGAAAGCACTTGTCAAAACTGTATAATGTTTCAGTGCCCTATATATATATAAATGCACATGTTTATAAAAGTCTGTTTTCCCTGTGTTGTGTTAATCTTTTTTACTTGGCATATTTATAATGGTTTTTCCAAATGACCTTTGTAAAATTAATCAAGGATCTGACACTGTCCTTTGGAGAAATACAAAGAAAGAATGCTGCTTATAATAATGTTTGCATGAAAAACAGCCAGAAAATGACAAAACAAAGAAAACACGAATACTGAAAAACATTAGAGCCGGAAAGTGGAACTAACTGAAAAATGTTGCCTTTTCATCAGTAATATTTTTGTGTCTCTGAGATTTTCTTTTCCTTTTATTTTCTAAACCATTGTTTTTATTACTAAAGATCAGATGTATTTCTCAAAACAATTTGCTTAGTAAAATATTCCAGTTTTTCAAGAGCTCGAATACAGTGAAGCATCTCAAATTAAAGATTAATAAAATGTACAGAAAGCATGTGTAAAAAGTACAAATACAGAAAACCTAGAAAAATGCCTGCAATTAGACAGGATGGAAATCCAAAAAGAAATTAAATGTAGTTGTAATAAATTTCCTATTCTTTTCTTTGAGAAAATTACTACTGAAGTGAGGAATTTTTTTCCTCCTGTAATTTAAATGTTAAACTGCCAGATGTGTGTCTTATGCTTGAAGAGTTGAAGCTTTGCATTATTTAGCATATTAAGAATCACAGAATTTTAAAAAGGGCTCCTTTATTGCCTGGAGGTTCTAATTAAGTAAACCTTAGCCTGGTACATTTAAAACTTGCAATACAAGAGATTTTGCTCTTTTTTTTCCTCCATAGTCAAGTCACATCTATATAATAAATATGGAAAATCTAAGATGATATAATTTTTCTTTTGCTTGAAGAATTAAAGCTATCTATTATTTTAAGAAGTTTTTAATAGAGGCCAGCAATCTAGAAGACAACTCAAGATTCAAAATACTTTTTAATCATTGCAAGTTGCTTTCCTTATTTATACCACAGAGTGTGTGTTTCATAAAGGCAATTCTATACCATCAATCTTACTCTCTCTTCCTTACTTATTCTGCCTCTGCTAAGACCTCAACTACTCTTCCCCTGTTAGACAAAGACGATGCTAAGAAGCAACAAGAAGATCATAGATTTTATATGGATGTTATGTTTTCGTGCATTTCTCCATGTGTGCTTATCTGTGTTAAATATCTGATCACACAGCACTAATTAGCTGTCCTTTCAGCAGTTTGTGAAGTTTCAGCAGCTAAAGCAAAAACCATAATCAGATGGAAGCTCTATGGGCACCCAACATTCATAAATCATTCCCTTAAATACAGTTATTTTTGCCATTTTACAAAATGTCAAAGGTGTCAACTCTGTCCAAATATACCGCTTAACAGTAACTATTTTAGTAAATTGACTTGAAATGCATTCAGCTTACTGACAGTTAGAAGCACATAATCTAGTTCACAGTACAAATGAATAGTTTAAAGGCCAAAATAAGCACCCAAGTATGAATTTTCAATAACATGTTGCAATGAACATGGCTGCAACCACAGACCAAAATCTTAGCGTTGTTTATCTACTGCAGAAACAGATGGTCAATTTCTTTTGAAACCTGGTTGTTCATATCTGGTTTCTAGTTAAGACAGTAAATTTTAACCACTTTCAAAATAATGGTTGAATATCTATTTGAGGATGTTAACAGGGAATAACCAGAAACTACATTAATGCAGGCAATGAGTTGATAACATTCTCTGCTAGCATGTACGGTTTGAACCTATAAACAGTAACTTCTTGGATGCTGCCAACATAAACAGACGAATGTTGGCCATCATGTCAAGGAGCAAATTCCATCTTTTCTTCATGGGAAGAAACGAATGAACAAACTGTTCTTCAAACATGTAACTGTTGACAAAGGGCATGTACCATAGAACTGGAGTTTAGATTCAGTTCAGTCACTCAGTCGTCTCCAGCTCTTTGCAACCCACAGACTGCAGCCTGCCAGGCCTCCCTGTCCATCACCAACTCCTGGAGTTCACTCAAACTCATGTCCATTGAGTCAGTGATGCCATCCAACCATCTCATCCTCTGTCGTCCCCTTCTCCTCCTGCCTTCAGTTTTGCCCAGCATCAAGGTCTTTTTAAATGAGTCAGCTCTTCACATCAGGTGGCCAAAGTATTGGAGTTTCAGCTTCAACATCAGTCCTTCCAATGATTTAGCCAGGATTATTCTATCTAAAGGCTTCCCAGGTGGCATGAAGTGTTAGTTGGTCAGTTGTGTCTGACTCTTTGCGATCCCATGGACAGTAGCCCACCAGGCTCCTCTGTTCATGGGATTCTTCAGGCAAAAATACTAGAGTGGGTTGTCATGCCCTCCTCCAAGGTATCTTCCCAACCGAGGGATCAAACCCAGGTCTCCTGCATTGCAGGAGGACTCTTTACCATCTGAGCCACCAGGGAAGCCCTTCCCAGATGACATAGTTGGTAAAGAATCCACCTGCCAAGGCAGGAGACCCAAGAGATGCAGGTTGATCCCTGGATTGAGAAGATCTCCTGAAGTAGGAAATGGCAACCCACTCCAGTATTCTGGAAAATTCTGGACAGAGGAGCCCAGTGGGCTACAGTCCATGGGGTCACAAAGGAGTCAAACACAGCTGAACGTGCGCGCACACACACACACACACACACACATTCTCCCTAAAGCTTAAAATATTTAGTGAAAGGTAACGTGCCCATACTATTTTATGAATTGATTTCTTAGGAGTGTTAAGCTTAATGAAATCATGTTTGGGGATTTTTAATATTAGCAGCAGCAGGAATGCTACCAACCTACTCCCACTTTCACTTCTACTCAAACCACTAAGCCTCAACCTGTCCACATAGAACCTCAACCCATGTGACACTTAGATACCACTTACGAAGACCAAAAGTTAGTTGATTGATAATAATACAGCATATTTTATTCAGTATTTTTCAATTTATTAAAACAGTACTTTTCAGATTTATATATGTTACTTATTTAATTCATGTAAATTTGATGAATTTTATTGCCAGCACAGAACTATAAATATTTCTGCTATCATATCAACCAATAATGATCTCTGAGTATTCTACATTTGCAGAATATAAAAATAGATTCACACATGCATGTCTTGCCTAATAAAATATTATTATAATATAAGAGCAGGGAGATATTTGGTTATTTTTTTCCAAGAATAATTTTTAAATATCACCCATTTCTGCCATCCTCAAAAAGACTGAATCTTTTTATGGAAGTTAGCTTCTTTCCCCCTTATTCTTAAAAATATTAAACTCTTTATCTTAAGCCCAGTGAAAGAATTCAGAAATTTTAATATGCTGCTCATGAGCTTTCCTTGGTAATCATCAACTGACATTTTCGTTGAACTTAGAACACCCAAAGCTACTGAGAATAATAAATTATTTTTCCACTAGTAAGTCCCTATTATTAAGAAAAGATTGCCCAGTACTGAAATTAAGTAGGATATAGACAGAGCCAAGTATGTTTTTCACATTATAATAACTAACACAATAACACAGGGTGATTTGGTGAGCACCTACTTACTCCTTCTATTACACTTCACATAAGTTGTTACTGATCCTCAAGCAGAGCCTATTATCTCCCCTTTATAGACGACAAAGCGAGGAATCATAGATTGAGGAACTTGACAAGGATGTTAAATAGTAGGACTCCAGGATGTGAATATAAGGCCCTCTGACTCCCGTGCCCATGTTCTATTTCCCCCACAAAATGTGCAGAAATCTGCATTCTCTGTCAATTTCTTTCTTGCTCATTTCCAAGTAGGTAGACAGATATTAGGGGTGCTGATCTCAAAAAGGGGGGGAAAAACATCCCAATTGCTGACTTTTAGCTATTCATATGAGGGAGAAAAATAATAATAAAATCTTGAAGAAAAATGATGCTAATAGCTAACATTTTTGAGTTCAGAGTATGTACCAGGCTTTACATACCAGGTTTCAATGTCCCAAGTTGGTTACTAATTTTAAACTCTTCTTCTCAAAACTGTATTAAAACACTTCAGTGAGTACTACATTATACCAATTCAAATGTTACTTCCTTCTTTGAGGGTATCACACTAAGAAAAGTTCACCAGCCGCAGAAAGACAAGTATTATAGGGTTCCACTTTACATTAGGGAATTAGAACAGCCAAATTCAGAGAGACAGAAAGTAGAAATGGTGATTACCAGGGCCTGGAAATAGGGAGAAAAGGAAAGTTATTGTTTAATGGCTACAGAGTTTAGCTTTGACAAAATGAGAAAATTCTGGAGATGGAAGAAGTGACGGTGATACAGCATTGTGAATATACTTAATGCCACTGAACA
The DNA here is from genome assembly GCF_014754425.2 of Oryx dammah. NCBI lineage: Eukaryota > Metazoa > Chordata > Mammalia > Artiodactyla > Bovidae > Oryx > Oryx dammah. The sequence goes on from NW_024070195.1 coordinate 6,011,540, forward strand.
GTGAGTTTTAAAATGGCCAAAATGGTGAATTGTGTATTATCTTTATTTTACCATTATTTAAAAAATGTTTACTTCCATATTCCTCAAGCCCTAAATGAAATGCCGAAAAAACTTTTTAAATGCTGTAAGACCACCTAAACAAAACTGAAAATTCAGAGGATTTTCAGTTGGGAGCAAATGGCATACCCTTGTTTCTCCCTTCTCCTCTCTAAGTATAAGTATAAACCCTGGAAATAAAACAGGAGGCAGCCAAAGGAAATTCTGAAAGATATAAAGAGGAGGGAGAAGTGATAAAGGACCCCAGAGCTGGAGCAGCAAGATAGGACAGGACATCTTATGCACCCTCCGAGCTCACAACAGAGGAAAGTGACCCTGACCCAGCATCTCCAGCTCCCTCCTATCAGCAAATAGTGGTCCAGAAAGGAAGGCCCACCAATAACACCAGATGAGTCCAGCAGCATGGAGAACAAGACAGACCAGAGCCTACTGAAATTAGCAACCACATGATGCTATCCCCTACTGAAATTAG
>NW_024070195.1:6012078-6094578 GCF_014754425.2 Oryx dammah
CCTACTGAAATTAGCAACCACATGATGCTATCCCCTACTGAAATTAGCAACCATGTGATGCTATCCCCTACTGAAATTAGCAACCATGTGATGCTGTCTCCTCTGCTGCCTGAAACAGCCCTCCTCCCACCAGGAGACAACAAACAGGTGGCTAAGTGGCATCAGCAGGTGGATTCTACCACAATTAACTCCTAGACCAGGAAGTTTCCCTACATCCTGAGGCTGGGGACTCCCTTCCCCACCCAAAGGCACCAGGTGGCCAGCCCTGGGGAAGCCCCTTCTGTCCGCCCAGGCATCCACTAGGGTCCAGGGGGTGCCCCAGATACACAAGCTGAATCATGCAGACCAATGCAGAACATTTTTCAACTGCTGAGAGAAAAAAATTATTAACTACAAATATCAATGGGCATGAGTTTGAGTAAATTCTGGGAGTTGGTGATGGACAGGGAGCCCTGGCAAGCTGCAGTCCGTGGGGTCACAAACAGTCGGACATGACTGAGCGACTCAACTGAACGGAAGAAATACTATATCCAGTGACTATCTTTCAGGATAGAAGACAAAATACATCCTCAAATGAAAGGAAACTGAAAGAATTTGTTGCTAGACGGTCCCTTAAATAATGGCTAAAGGAAGTTCTTCAAACCGAAAGGAAATTGTAAAAGAAGAAATCTTGGAGCATCTGGAAGGAAACAAATGAGAGAAATTCAGAGAGAGCCTCAAATGTGAGTATATACAATACACTCTTTATTCCCTCAGTGGTTTTAAAAATCATATATGATGATTGGAACAAAAATTATACCTCCACATGTACCCAAGACAATGATATTTTAAAGTGGGGAGGATAAAGGGGCTGAAATGGAAGTGAACTATATATGTTTGACTCAAAATGTAGAATATTGACACCCACGGATATTGCCGTACCCAGAGCAACGGCTATGAAAACTATACAAGAGATTTGTTCAAAAATTATAATCAAATCAAGATGGAATCCTAAAAATGTTCAAGTAATGCACAAGAAGGTAAGAGGAACAGAAGATGAGAAGCAAGAGAAAGTCAGAAAATAAATACTAAAATGACAAACTTAGTCCTAACATACCCATAGTTACCTTCAATGCAAATGCTCTGACTATACCAATTAAAAGTCAGATGTTGCAGGGTGAATTTTTAAAAATGGATTAATTATATGCTATTTATCCCAAAAAGTACTTCAAATTGAATGACAGATTAAAAGTTTCAATGTTAAAATGCTAACATTCAAGATTAGACTGATTTTTCTAAGAAGCTGAGTTGCACTACCTGAAGGGATGACTTCTTTCCTACCTTATTCTAAAGGAAATATTGACCTGTTTGACCCAAAATTCCATTTTTCTAATTTATATTTCCTATTTCTTATTCCCAGATGACATTAGTGGTAAAGAACCCACCTACCAAGGCAGGAGACATAAGAGACGTAGGTTCAATTCCTAGCTAGGGGAGACCCCCCTGGAGGAGGAAGTGGCAACCCACTCCAGCATTCTCACCTGGGGAAATCCCATGGACAGAGGAGTCAAATCTAAGGGATTCTTGCCCACTGTAGTAGATATTATGGTCATTCTGGTCCATTTTAGCTCACTGATTCCTCAAATGTCGATGTTCACTCTTGCCATCTCCTGTTTGACCACTTCCAATTTGCCTTGATTCATGGACCTAACATTCCAGGTTCCTACCCAATATTGGTCTTTACAGCATCGGACTTCACTTCTATCACCAGTCACATCCACAACTGGGTGCTGTTTTTGCTTTGGTTCCATCTCTCTGTTCTTTCTAGAGTTAGTTCTCCACTGATCTCCAGCAGCATACTGGGCATCTACCACCCTGGGGAATTCATCTTTCAGTGTCCTATCTTTTTGCCTTTTCATACTGTTCATGGAGTTCTCAAGGCAAGAATACTGAAATGGTTTGCCATTCCTTCTCCAGTGGACCACGTTTTCTCAGAACTTTCCATCATGACCTGTCCATCTTGGGTGGCCCTACACAGCATGGCTCATAGTTTCACTGAGTTAGACAGGGCTGTGGTCCATGTGATCAGTTTGATTAGTTTTCTGTGATTGTGGTTTTCATCTGTCTGCCCTCTGATGGATAAGGATAAGAAGCTTATGGAAACTTCCTGATGGGAGAGACTGACTGAGGGGAAACTGGGTCTTGTTCTGATGGGCAGGTCCATGCTCAGGAAATCTTTAATCCAATGTTCTGTTAATGGATGGGGCTGTGTTCCCTCCCTGTTGTTTGACCTGAGCCCAAACTATGGCGGAGGTAATAAAGATAATGGAGCATATTAAATAGCAGAGATATTAGTTTGCCAACAAAAGTCCATCTAGTCAAAGCTATGGTTTTTTTCCAGTAGTCATGTGGATGTGAGAGTTGGACTATAAAGAATGCTGTGCACCGAAGAATTTATGCTTTTGAACTGTGATGTTGGAGAAGACTCTTGAGAGTCCTCTGGACTGCAAGGAGATCCAACCAGTCCATCCTAAAGGAGACCAGTCCTGGATGTTCATTGGAAGGACTGATGCTGAAGCTGAAATTCCAATACTTTGGCCACCTGATGCGAAGAACTGACTCATTGGGGGAGAAACTCTGATGCTGGGCAAGACTGAAGGCAGGAGGAGAAGGGGACGACAGAGGATGAGATGGTTGGATGGCGTCACTGACACAATGGACATGAGTTTGGGTAGGCTCCGGGAATTGGTGATGGACAGGGAAGCCTGGTGTGTTGAATTCTATGGGGTTGCAAAGAGTTGAACACGACTGTGCAACTGAACTGAATTGAACCAGTGGAAACTAAAGACTTACAGAAGTACCTATGGAGTGTCCTCCTAGGAGAAACCCCTTTTCATGTTCCACTTGCATGAACCATCTAAAATGGGCAACCTTGTGGAATCAGAGAGCAGCCCGGTGGATGCAGGGGTTGGGGAAGTGGGGAATGGGTACATGCCAATCAGTGAGCCTAAAGTCTCGATGATGCAAGATGAAAGAGCTCTAGGGAGCTGCACTAACAATACTGTATTGTACACTTAAACATTCGTTAAGAGGGCAGATCGCATGCCATGCTATTACCACAATAAAAGAGCATTTAAAGAATGAAAGAGCCTGTAGTAAAAACCAATATCAATATCATAAACTGAAAAGCTATGTCAGATGGGCTGCCACATGCGGTAAGGAGCAGACTCCCCCTAGTTGGTCATGGTTTCTTTCATCATAATTCATGTTAGTAGAAACAGGATTAAAGTACATTTTGTCCCTACAGTTCTTTATTTTCAACTTATCCAGATTGTATATTCAGCTCTGGAATGTCCAGATTGAATTGTGGGGCCAGAGACAGGCAAGTCTTGTCACAGGTCCATAGAAAGCCTTCCTTCCTAAACCACTGCCCCCAAGAGCTTTTTATTAATGTTCATAGTGGGGGCTTCACCAGTGGCACAGTGGTAAAGAATCCACCTGCCAATGCAGGAGACAGCGTCTTCGATCCCTGGTTCGGGAAGATCCCACATGCCACAGAGCAACCAAGCCCGGTGTTTCAACTGCTGAGCCAGTGCTCCAGAGCCCAGGAACTACAACCACTGAAGCCCGGGCTCCACAAGAGAAGCCACCACAATCAGAAGCCTGAGCACCGCAGCCAGAGAGCAGCCCCTGCTTGCCTCAGCTAGAGCGAAGTCCGCACAGCAGTGAAGACTCGGCACAGCCAATCAATAAATAAAATTATTATCTTTTTAGTGTTCGAATTGTTCTGGCCTCCTAGGTCAGTTTCAGCGTCTCACATTCAGTCAAGAACCACGACATTATTCACCATGCATATCCACCTCTGCAATATCATTCTGCAAGGACGTCTGTCTAATAATGAGATGCTGAGTATCTGCAGATTCAGTGAGAGATGGGCAGAGGAAAAATGGGAATTATTTTCATAGACAGTACATTTTTGGAGTGATGGCTTAAAATATATGGCACACTTGCAGTTGTTCACGTTTGCTGCAACAGATTAAGGATCACACACACACTCAAGATGTGTGTGTACAGGAAGGAGGGTTCATTACCCTTGCTCTAAAGATCACAGTCAGAAAAGTGTGCATCTTGAAAAAGATTTCAACTGTTTCAAAAAGAATAAGAAGTTATTTTTTAAAAAATGACTTCGTTGGTAGCTCTAAAAATATGGATAATTTGAGGAGTTTTGAAACAGTTTGTGCCCATTGACAAGAATAATAGACCAGTTTGAATGATAACACAACCCTGCTGCTTTTTTATGTTCCCTACTGCACTGTTTAATAGCTCAGGTATAGAGGCAAAATTGACTGTGATGAATATATGAGACCAAATAAAATGCTGAGGGTGTAAAACGTCCTGAGAACACAAGTTGTAATCTGACGTTGTCGATCTAATCCACACACATTCTGTAATTAGAAACATATTGCAACAGAGCAGCAAACATACATTTGTACTTTTCCCTCGGACCTTTATTTTGATCATTCGCATGTGACACATTCATTTTTATTGCCATTTCTACCTTAAAAAAAAGATTTTAAAAAGGTAGTGCTAGCCTCCCCCCACTCTCAGTGTTCTGAGCCTTTCTAAATTATCGTTCGGTTTTCTCTGCTGAAAGGGAGTAACGCAGCAAAGATTCCAACCTGCTGGAAACGTTTTCAGCTCATCTCATCTCTCTGTCCCCCAGGTCCCTCTGACACACCCTCCTCCCCACTTTCTTCGCGTTAAACTGCTTCTCCACTTCCTTTACATCAGTGGGAACACTTCCCTTATGGGTGTCAGGCTCTCTCAGAGGGGTCAGGGGCTGCCCCGCAGAGGAAATGACAAGCTGTGAAATGGAAAAGAACAATTTCTTCCACATGTTCCTTTGCTCCTGGAGCAGCCGAGGTTGTCAGCTAGCATCACTTTGGAACCAAGCCGGGCTCTGCATCGTAGTCCTGTCAAAACTAATTTACAATTAAAGACCTGCATGACTGTTTAAAGCTTTCTCAATTCCAGCAGTTTTTTTGAAACGACTTGGAGATCGAAGTGGTTCAAACTAGAAACCGTTGTTGCAAATAACCCACAATGGTGAAGAAGTCTACAAAACCTAAGTTGAAAACAATTATCTTCTTTTTTTTTTAACTAAATTTGTTAAAAATGCAATCCTTACTCTACCTCCAATTAACATCTGTGTGGAATTTCCCCAGCTGAGCCCCAATTTGGGGAGTTTAATGCTGCAGCTATTGGAAGTCTGACTCAGTCTGTAAATAAAGTTACAAGGTGACAACTTCATTGATCTGTAAGAAGGAAAGGAGGACGGAAGAAAGCACCAAAAGCAGAAAAGAAGGAGGGAAGAAGAAAAGAAGGAAGGAAGGATTTACCTTGAATACTGGATGCTTCCAAAAAAATGATTTAAATTATTTTAAAATATTTTGGAGCGTTTCTATTATTTTAAACCTTTTATTTAGGCCACATGGCATGCAGGATCTTAGTTCTCCAACTATGAATCAAATCCATCCCTGTGAGTATCCAATAATTTAAAATATACTTTGTACCATTCTGAGCCCTTAACTTTTCTCATGGCTTTTCTTTTACCCCAAGGAAATGTGAAATTAACACATATCTCCCCAGGTCATAGCAATACGAGATTTAAATGGGATTGTGTTAAAAAAAAGAAGTTGAGGCACTCTTCAATAGCCTTCAAAAGCTTACTCATTTGTCTCCAGAAGCCCATGAGCTACCCTGAGCTCATGTTCTCCTCACCTAACTCGTCCCACAGTGCCTCTGTAAAACCTCGAACGACAGAACTGTAGTCTAAAAACACAGTACAGGGACCTCCAGTACTGGCGGTCCAGTGGTTAAGACTTCGCCTCCAGCACAGGTGATGAGGGTTCGAACCCTGGTGGATGAGCTAGGATCCCACATACCTCGTGGCCAGAAGACCAGACCATAAAAGAGAAGCAATATTGTAGCAAATTCGATAAAGCCTTTAAAAATAGTCCACATCAAAAAAAAGAAAAAGATCTTAAAAAGAGAAAGAACAGAGTACATGTACACAATATGCCTCATTTTTTCACGGAATAGTATGTACCATAATATACAGCACACTTCCTGGTCTCACAGAAATTCAACGAAAAGTTTCTTTTAGCAGGTTGGTGAGTATTTCCATGCAGTTCCCCTCTCCCTGAGAATTCCACCGTGAGAAGACCGAGATGGGGAACAAATCTGATTGACAGATAGCATCTATTTCCCACCATCGCCCCCTCCCCTAACAGCCCAACCTTTGTTTCTTAGCCAAATGTGTCTATTTCACTTACCCAAGAGTGAAGTCTCCCCCGGGTCCTGCAGGAAAGCAGGGTGCTGCCCGGCCCTCCCCCCATCAAGTCAATGTGGGGACATGTATCTTAGTGGTGGAGTGGTGGGGGGCTGCGGTGAGCCCCTGGAGGTTGAGGATTTGCCTCTTACTTGGGTTTATAATCCACACAGCATTTAGCAGCCTGTTTTGTTGCTGGTGGTTACACAATAAAACTCTCCTGAACTGAATTCTGCATCACAAAACACATATAGACCTTGCCAGAGACCATCTTTCATGCAATGTAGACACGTACAAAACAAAATTGTCAAGCAGAACAAACGTTTCCCTAGTCTGCCCCCTGAAAACGAAAGCAGCCTAAACCCAAAAGTTGTATCATGGGTCTTTTGCGGGGCGGGGGGACTGGCCTTTTATTTTTCACAAATATTTTCTGGCCTCAGGCGTCCACCAATTTGCAAGACGGATCCCCACTTAAAACATCAACTGTGGGATTAAAGTCAGGATCACCTTCCTGTGTGTGTGTGTCTATGTGTACATGAGTGTATACGTGCACGTGCATGCACACGTGAACTGGTAAGTGAACACTAAAGTCACTTTTTCAGATTCTGGGGACTGCCACGGATCCAGCAGGTTACATATGGAGCCTATCAATGTGGGACAGCTTGTAGAAGATCATAAACATATTTTTCAGATAGAAACTCTGCAGCCATGAACATACCACGCACCCACCCCTCCCTAAGGTTCACTCCTTTCACTGCAAATAGCCAGAAAGCCATCAAGCTGGAGTTTAATAAACTTTTAATTTGAAATGAATTACCACATGTTGTGTTTGTTTACCCGTTATTAAATCTCTGAGCAACATATCAGTGGCAGAAACAGCATACTGTATCACAACCCTGATAGATTAGAAAACAAACCCATGGGGGATATTAGCCGCTAATACTACATCAAGGAGGCCTCCAAGAAAAATAAGTAAATATATGCACTTGTAGCAGAGGCAGGCATTCGAAGATTTTTTTGTTTTGTTTTTGTATTACTCTATTCAGAATGAAGGCAGAAGTTCCCTCTGTAGTCGAGGAATGTGAAACTTGTATTATTAGTCTTCAACTTAGAGCGGAGTAAGACTTATGTCCAGCATCTGCGAATGTCATCGACAGAGCAGCCACGCAAAGCGTTTTGGAATGAGGCTAAATCTGCTCTTTGTGTGTCTGTTTTCGCCTCTGTTCTTTTCTGGCACTCTCTGTCTTTCTTAGAATGCCAGTGATTTAGGTTCCCAACCTCTCCACATTCCCCTCATCCACGCTAAGCATATTGAACGCAGCACACTCATTGTTATCCACCTATGATATCTGCACTAACATAAAAAAATCAAAATTTCAAGACATAAAATAAGAGGTAATAAAAATTTCCTTTAATATAGCCTGCTAAAAATTAACCTATTAAACTGAGAACAAAAATAATCTTCTAAATATATTAAATTATTAAAGATCATTTAAAAACAAACTCTATGAGTGGATAAATGTACTGATCACCTAATTGATTTCATGAAATAACTTAAAATTTGCTGGCATGTTGAGTGCAGCACTTGCACAGCATCATCTTTTAGGATTTGAAATAGTTCAAATGGAATTCCATCACCTCCACTAGTTTTGATAGCTCCACTATCATCATCCTAAAAGATGATGCTATGAAAGTGCCACACTCAGTATGACAGCAAATTTGGAAAACTCAGCAGTGGCCACAAGAGTGGAAAAAATCAGTTTTCATTCCTATTCCAAAGAAAGGCAATGCCAAAGAATGCTCAAACTACTGCACAATTGTACTCATCTGAAACTCTAGCACAGTAATGCTCAAAATTCTCCAAGCCAGGCTTCAACAGAATGTGAACTATGAACTTCCAAATGTTCAAGCTGGATTAGAAAAGGCAGAGGAACCAGAGATCAAATTGCCAACATCTGTTGGATCATAGATAAAGCAAGAGAGTTCCAGAATAACATCTGTGTGGACCACAACAAACTGTGGAAAATTCTTAAAGAGATGGGAATACCAGACCACCTGACCTGCCTCTTGAGAAACCTATAAGCAGGTCAGGAAGCAACAGTTAAAACTGGACATAGAACAACAGACTGGTTCCAAATTGGGAAAGGAGTACATCAAGGCTGTATATTGTCACCTTGCTTATTTAACTAATGTGCGGAATACATCATGCAAAATGCCAGGCTGGATGAAGCACAAGCTGGAATCAAGATTGCTGGGAGAAATATCAATAACCTCAGATATGCAGATGACACCACCCTTATGGCAGAAAGTGAAGAGGAACTAAAGAGTCTCTTGATGAAAGTGAAAGAGGAGAGTGAAAAAGTTGGCTTAAAGCTCAACATTCAGAAAACGAAGATCATGGCATCTGGTCCCATCACTTCATGGGAAATAGATGGGAAAGAGTAGAAACAGTGACAGACTTAATTTTGGGGGGCTCCAAAATCACTGCAGATGGTGACTGCAGCCATGAAGTTAAAAGACGCTTACTCCTTGGAAGAAACACTATGACCAACCTAGACAGGATATTAAAAAGCAGAGATATTACTTTGCCAACAAAGGTCCATCTAGTCAAAGCTATGGTTTTTCCAGTGGTCATGTAGGGATGTGAGAGTTGGACCATAAAGAAAACTGAGCACCAAAGAGTTGATGCTTTTGAACTGTGGTGTTGGAGAAGACTCTTGAGAGTCCCTTGGACTGCAAGGAGATCCAACCAGTCCATCCTAAAGGAAATCAATCCTGAATAGTCATTGGAAGGACTGATGCTCCAATACTTTGATCATCTGATCCAAAGAACTGACTCACTGGAAAAGACCCTGATGCTGGGAAAAATTGCGGGCAGGCAGGGAAGGGGTCGACAGAGAATGAGATGGTTGGATGGCATCATGGACTCAGTGGGCGAGTCAGAGTAAACTCCGAGAGTTGGTGATGGACAGGGAGGCCTGGTGTGCTGCAGTCCATGGGGTCACAAAGAGTTGGACATGACTGAGTGATTGAACCGAACTGAATAATTTTAAAAATAAGAAAATCATGGGAATAAGGAAGGAGAGAGTGAGACTAATGGAGAGAGGAGCATGAAAGCATATACACTGCCATATGTAAAATATGGAATGGAAAATGGCCAATGGAAATTTGCTATATGAGTCGGGGAACTCAAACCAAGGCTCTGCAACAACCTAGAGGGGTGAGAAAGAGTGGCAGATGGGGGCAGGTTCAACAGGAAAGGACGTATGTATGTGCTGTGCTGTGCTTTAATCGCTCAGTTGTGTCGATTCTTTTCATCCCCAAGGACTGTCGCCCACCAGGCTCCTCTGTCCATGGGAGTCTCCAGGCAGGATGACTAGAGTGGGTACCCATGCCCTCTACCAGGGGGTCTTCCCCTGGTGGAGATCAAACTCAGGTCTCCTGCACTCGGTTTGATTCTTTACCATGGATTGCCATGCCCTCTTCCTGAGGATCTTCCCAACCCAGGGATTGAACTGAGGCCTCCTGCACTGGGTTCAGTTCCTTACCATCTGAGCCTCCAGGGAAGCCCAACATATGTATACCTATGGCTAATTCATGTTGATGTATGGCAGAAACCAAAGCAATATTGTAAAGCAATCACCCTTCAATTAAAAGTAAATGAATTAAAAATAAAAAATCAAAGCCTTACACCTATTAAATTCCAACCTAGAATGCTTGCATTCATTTCAAAGGTGTGCATGTTGAGGACAGCACACTCTACAAATTATTCGCAAAACCCAGATTGTGACATTGGTGTCCTCCTAACTCTCTCAGGCTACAAGTATAGTCAATCTAAGCTCTCAGGTGTGAGAAATAATACACATTAATCAAGGCACTTTACAGTGTTTGCATTTATTGCCTACCTTCAATATATATCTCATTTCTAATTTAGTTTCACGAATATCCATTTAAAGCTAGCTGAGAGAATTCAATGTATGAGAATTCTATGTGGAAAATTTCAACATAGCATGTCCAGGTACACATGACTCTATAAAATGCTAGTGAATTCTCTGGAGGTAGCCTTGTCTCAGTAATCACTGGGTGGTGATAATGGCTCACTTGTAGAAAAACAGGACAGGTGCAAATATAACAGCCCAGGACTTGTGATTGTCTGTTAGGGAAGGAAGTAGGGTTCTAGAAAATGGGTTGCAGTCAGTGGAGTTTTACTTGGCCCAACAAGTCAAAAATTCTCCAGGGGATTTGGAAAACTCTGGGCACAACTAAAGAAACTTTTACCACTGGCAGCTAAATATGAAGCTCTGTGTGGCCCAGTTGTTAGGTAGAACGAGGCAAGGAAGATGGATGTCATCTAGGATGTTAAATAGTTCAGACTTTGGGTTTGATTACAGTAGGGATCTCCTTCAAAATGGACTGGTTGGATCCCCTTGCAGTCCAAGGGACTCTCAAGAGTCTTCTCCAACACCACAGTTCAAAAGCATCAATTCTTCAGTGCTCAGCCTTCTTCACAGTCCAACTCTCACATCCATACATGACCACTGGAAAAACCATAGTCTTGACTAGACTGACCTTTTTTGGCAAAGTAATGTCTCTGCTTTTCAATATGCTGTCTAGGTTGGTCATAACTTTTCTTCCAAGGAGTAAGTGTCCTTTAATTTCATGGCTGCAGTCACCATCTTCAGTGATTTTGGAGCCCCCAAAAATTAAGTCTGACACTGTTTCCACTGTTTCCCCATCTATTTCCCATGAAGTGATGGGACCAGACGCCATAATCTTCGTTTTCTGAATGTTGAGCTTTAAGCCAACTTTTTCACTCTTCTCTTTCACTTTCATCAAGAGGCTTTTCAGTTCCTCTTCACTTTCTGCCATAAGGATGGTGTCATCTGCATATCTGAGGTTCTTGATATTTCTCCCAGCAATCTTGATTCCAGCTTGTGCTTCTTCCAGCCCCGCATTTCTCATGATGTACTCTGCATATAAGTTAAATAAGCTGGGTGACAATATACAGCCTTGACATACCCCTTTTCCTATTTGGAACCAGTCTGTTGTAAGGAGATCAACCCTGGGATTTCTTTGGAGGGAATGATGCTGAAGCTGAAACTCCAGTACTTTGGATACCTCATGCGAAGAGTTGACTCATTGGAAAAGACTCTGATGCTGGGAGGGTTGGGGGCAGGAGGAGAAGAGGACGACAGAGGATGAGATGGCTGGATGGCATCACGGACTCAATGGGCGTGAGTCTGAGTGAACTCCAGGAGTTGGTGATGGACAGGGAGGCCTGGCGTGCTGTGATTCACGGGGTCGCAAAGAGTCAGACTCGACTGAGTGACTGAACTGAACTGAACTGATAGTAGGGTTCTAGCATCCTTCTGAAACATGGCTGTTTTCCTGAGTTTTGCCCTCATCCCAACATTTCCATCATTCTACACATCCTCCCAGTTTGAAACCTACCACTTAGCAGATTCAGCTGGAGTCGAGGTGTTTATGCCTCTCCAATGGACATATTCCCCTTCCCAAACTTCCATCTCTCTCAAGTTTCACATGCATTTTTTCCAAAGATCCCCCAAACATTTACACTTGGATATAATGTAGAAAGCTCAAACTCAATAGGTCCAAAATAAAGTTCACAGCTTTTTTTCTAGTCCTGTCCTTCCCCCTTTATTTCTTGTTATTTGCTGGTTGATATCCATATCTGTCCATGATAGAAAATAAAGAAAGAATCATCCTTAATTCTTCTTCACCATCCATATCCAACTAACAAGGATATTCTTATTCTTAGTCCTGCTGCTAAGTCACTTCAGTTGTGTCTGACTCTATGTGACCCCATAGACGGCAGCCCACCAGGCTCCCCCGTCCCTGGGATTCTCCAGGCAAGAACACTGGAGTGGGTTGCCATTTCCTTCTCCAATGCATGAAAGTGAAAAGTGAAAGTGAAGTCGCTCAGTCGTGTCCGACCCTTAGCGACCCCATGGACTGCAGCCCACCAGGCTCCTCCATCCATGGGACTTTCCAGGCAAGAGTACTGGAGTGGGTGATCATTCTATTACACTTCTTTAATACTTTGACAATATATACTCTCTTTCCAACTTTACTATCTCTGCCCTAATTCAGATTCTCATCTGTTACCTGGACTGCTCCAAACTTTTCCTAACTGATCTGTTTCTAGCCATGCCTTTCTCAAATGAATCCTCCTAAAGCTTACCAGAAGGATCTGCCTAAAACAGAAGTGAAATACATCAATCACCTTCCTAGAATCCATCAGTGGCATTCCACCTAATACCTATTTTTCATCAGCCACAACAGGTATGAGAATATGGTGGAGAAAACAGTGGGGGAATATTATTAGTACCCTAGAGTTTTATACATGTAAAAATGATCTACCAAAAGTGAGAAAAATCAGATTTTTTCAGACATGCAAAGACTAAGAGAGTTTATCATTCACAGAATCAAACTTTAAATTAATTACTAAGGATTTATTTCAACCAGAAGAAAAATGGAACCAGACTAAAGATGTGCTGATGTTAAAAATATTATAAAACATGAATACTGATTAAATGTGTCAGTAAATTAATTTTCTATTGAGAGTTAAAAAAGAAAAACTAGATTCTCTGTTTAATAAGTGAAACTAAAGCAAAGCCAACAATAAGATATAAATACAGAGAAGTGTTTGATGAGTAGTTAAAGTGCATGAAAGATGTATAAGAGAAATGGGCAGATTCAGTCATAATTGGTGATTTCGCACAATTGATAAAAACCAAAGATAAATGTGTTAAGCATTCAAATCAAGGAAGTCTCATGAAGAGACCTACTGTGTGAGAACTCATGGCTAGCTTCTTTCTATAAACTGAAACTTGTGTACATTGAATATTTCAAAAGTATTATTTGCTCACATAGTGCTTGATTAAACCAGTCTTTGAAAGCAAAGGATTATAGAATAAATTAAATTATTTGAGAATTTTTTTCTGAAAGCAATTCTCTTCCATTGAGCATGCAAGAAAGATTGAAATTTAGGACTAAGAACCTAAAAAGTTACAATTGGCTTTGTTGATTTTTGCTATGGTCTCCTTTGTTTCTTTTGCATTTATTAAGCTGGTTTTTTGAGAGGATAAATAAAATTGACAAACCATTAGCCAGACTCATCAAGAAACAAAGGGAGAAATATCAAATCAATAAAATTAGAAATGAAAATGGAAAGGTCACAACAAACAACATAGAAATACAAAGGATCATAAGAGATTACTATCAGCAATTACATGCCAATAAAATGGACAACTTGGAAGAAATGGACAAATTCTTAGAAAAGTACAACTTTCCAAACCTGAACCAGGAAGAAATACAAAATCTTAACAGACCCATCACAAGCACAGAAATTGAAACTGTAATCAGAAATCTTCCAGCAAACAAAAGCCCAGGTCCAGATGGCTTCACAGCTGAATTCTACCAAAAATTTAGAGAAGAGCTAACACCTATCCCACTCAAACTCTTCCAGAAAATTGCAGAGGAAGGTAAACTTCCAAACTCATTCTATGAGGCCACCATCACCCTAATACTAAAACCAGACAAAGATGTCACAAAAAAAGAAAACTACAGGCCAACATCACTAATGAACACTGATGCAAAAATCCTTAACAAAATTCTAGCAATCAGAATCCAACAACATATTAAAAAGATCATATATCATGACCAAGTGGGCTGTATCCCAGGGATTCAAGGATTCTTCAATATCCCCAAATCAATCAATGTAATACACCACATTAACAAATTGAAAAATAAAAACCATATGATTATCTCAATAGATGCAGAGAAAGCCTTTTTGACAAAATTCAATATCCATTTGTGATTAAAACCCTCCAGAAAGCAGGAATAGAAGGAACATACCTCAACATAATAAAAGCTATATATGACAAACCCACAGCAAACATTATCCTCAATGGTGAAAAATTGATAGCATTTCCCCTAAAGTCAGGAACAAGACAAGGGTGCCCACTCTCACCACTACTATTCAAAGAGTTTTGGAAGTTTTGGCCACAGCAATCAGAGCAGAAAAAGAAATAAAAGGAATCCAAATTGGAAAAGAAGTAAAACTCTTGCTGTTTGCAGATGACATGATCTTCTACATAGAAAACCCTAAAGACTCCACCAGAAAATTACTAGAGCTAATCAATGAATAAAGTAAAGTTGCAGGATATAAAATCAACACACAGAAATCCCTTGTATTCCTATACACTAATAATGAGAAAATAGAAAGAGAAATTAAGGAAACAATTCCATTCACCATTGCAACAAGAAGAATAAAATACTTAGGAATATATCTACCTAAAGAAACAAAAGACCTATATATAGAAAACTATAAACTACTTGTGAAAGAAATCAAAGAGGACACTAATAGATGGAGAAATATGCGTGTTCATGGATGGGAAGAATCAATATAGTGAAAATGAATATAGTACCCCCAAAGCAATCTATAGATTCAAAGCAATCCCTATCAAGCTACCAACGGTATTTTTCACAAAGCTAGAACAAATAATTTCACAATTTGTATGGAAATACAAAAAACCTCGAATAGCCAAAGCAATCTTGAGAAAGAAGAATGAAACTGGAGGAATCAACCTGCCGGACTTCAGGCTCTACTACAAAGCCACACTCATCAAGATGGTATGGTACTGGCACAAAGACAGAAATATAGATCAATGGAACAAAATAGAAAGCCCAGAGATAAATCCACTCACCTATGGACACCTTATCTCACCTTATCTTTGACAAAGGAGGCAAGAACATGCAGTGGAGAAAAGACAATCTCTTTAACAAGTGGTGCTGGGAAAACTGGTCAACCACTTGTAAAAGAATGAAACTAGAATACTTTCTAACACCATACACAAAAATAAACTCAAAATGGATTAAAGATCTAAACATAAGACCAGAAACTATAAAACTCCTAGAGGAGAACATAGGCAAAACACTCTCCGACATAAATCACAGCAGGATCCTCTATGACCCACCTCCCAGAATATTGGAAGTAAAATCAAAAATAAACAAATGGGACCTAATTAAAATTAAAAGCTTCTGCACAATGAAGGAAACTATAAGCAAGTTGAAAAGACAGCCTTAATGGGAGAAAATAATAGCAAATGAAGCAACTGACAAAAAATTAATCTCAAAAATATACAAGCAACTCCTGTAGCTCAATTCCAGAAAAACAAATGACCCAACCAAAAAATGGGCCAAAGAACTAAATAGACATTTCTCCAAAGAAGACATACAGATGGCTAATAAACACATGAAAGAATGCTCAACATCACTTATTATCAGAGAAATGCAAATCAAAACCACAATGAGGTATCATTTCATGCCAGTCAGAATGGCTGCGATCCAAAAGTCTATAAGCAATAAATGCTGGAGAGGGTGTGGAGAAAGGGGAACCCTCTTACACTGTTGGTGGGAATGCAAACTACTACAGCCAATATGGAGAACAGTGTGGAGATTCCTTAAAAAACTGGAAATAGAACTGCCATACGACCCAGCAATCCCACTTCGGGGCATACACACCGAGGAAACCAGAATTGAAAGAGACACATGTACCCCAATGTTCATCACAGCACTGTTTATAATAGCCAGGACAAGGAAGCAACTTAGATGTCCATTAGCAGATGAATAGATAAGAAAGCTGTGGTACATATACACAATGGAGTATTACTCAGCCATGAAAAAGAATACATTTGAATCAGTTCTAATGAGGTGGATGAAACTGGAGCTTATTATACAGAGTGAAGTAAGCCAGAAAGAAAAATACCAATACAGTATAATAATGCATATATATGGAATTTAGACAGATGGTAACGATAATCCTACATGCAAGACAGCAAAAGAGACACAGATGTATAGAACAGTTTTTTGGACTCTGTGGGAGAGGGTGAGGGTGGGATGATTTGGGAGAATGGCATTGAAACGTGTATATTATCATATGTGAAACGAATCACCAGTCCAGGTTTGATGCATCATACAGTATGCTTGGGGCTGGTGCACTGACTGGGATGACCCAGAGGGATGGTATAGGGAGGGAGGTGGGAGGGGGGTTCAGGATGGGGAACACATGTATACCTGTGGTGGATTCATGTCTATATATGGCAAAACCAATACAATATTGCACAGTAATTAGCCTCCAATTAAAATAAATAAATTTATATTTTTAAAAAAAGAAAAAATAAATAAATAAAAGGTTACAATTGTTCCTCAAAAAATGAAAACATATTTTAGAGCTACAAAGCATCGAGAAAGACTTGTGCTTCAGTGCTTCCTATTTTATTATATAATTTATAATTGTGCAATATGAAATCTTGTCAATGATTACATTCTCTTTAAATGACATGGTATAGAAAGAAATACACTAATAGCACTTCTGTCTCAGTTTTATAAAATATAACAGAACTTGAAATATTAGTAATAGGATGCCGATAAAAGGTGAACTAACCTTGAGATGAGTATGAGAAGGATTTCACTCCATCACTCCTTGAGAAACAACTCTTTTTCTCTGTATTATCCACACTTGATTCTGCTTCAGCCATTAAACGATCTGGAAACTCTGGGGGAAGCTGAATATGCCTTTTGTGGTTTTTTTGATCATTCAAATGTAGAGGAAGTTTAATTACCTATTAAGAGATGGATCTGTTATCCAAACTGTTGAAAATACAACACACACAATAATCTCTCTGGAATGACATAATACGCAAAATCCAAAAGGTCAATAATGAATCCAATTTTTCTAAAACTTACATTTTTTTGGTTTTGTTGCACTATAAAAATTCAGTTTTTGTAATAACAGGTTTACATAAAATGTCCCTGCTCTATATGTTTATTAGTTCCTTTGTTCTTATCTTTCAATTTCTTATTTCAAATAATAGTCTAATAGTCATGCTGGAATAAAATTAGCAAACACTCATTTAATAGCAAGTATTTACTAGCTTCAAGAAACAATATTTTAAGCTTAAAATTAAATGAGCATATTGTATAATCAGTATGCAATTTTTTCAAGTCTTCTCTGTGTTTAAAATTTTAATAATAAAATGCCAGTGGAAATAATCACTGACACAGGAGATGAAGTTTTCAGAAAAGAGAGGACTTGATAGAAAAGCTTTTCGAGGAAAAAGTGAAAGGCTGTCTTGCTTGCATAATTTTCCCTTTTACATTCTTTCACACATGCTCTGGGAGCTAAATCAGAACAGCTCCCATTCTCCTCCTTAAAGCTCAGGGTTATTAGCCATGTGAGTAATGCATGAGGTCATGGCTAAGCCCCACAGCCTGGCTCTGCAACCCCTCTGACTGCAGCAGTTTTCTTAGTGAAGAGACAACAGAGGGAAATGATTAGGCTCTATCCGACTTTGCTTGTTTCCTTTCATCTCTTCTAAGTCTGCATTGCAAAACCATTTTTCTGCTCCAATATCTATCTCTTTTCTCTTCCCAAATCCAGATTATCCTCTTCCTGAGTAACTCTAAAAAGCTACTCAAATTTTTCTTGTTCAGAATTGTTTGCATTTGAGAAAATTCATATTAGAAAACGTCATAAGTTTTAGAATTTCACATAGAGGAAAATAGGGTTTCAAGATAAGAAATTTTTTGTCTCCATCCTCATGAAAGAGAATCACCTACATTCATACTTATTCTGCCTTACAGTCAGAAAAGCATGCTATTTTAATAACTACTATTCTCATTAGTAAGACTCACTTCCGCCCACCAACCCCCCATGAAATATACACAGGAAGAAAATTTCTGTTATTGTCTATCAAATAAGGAAGGTAGTGGACAATTATGTCCATTTATAATGAATAATGGCCAGAGAGCTCTACAGATAAATAATAATGTTACTTTTTTCACTAAGATTTTTTTTAATAGGAGAAAAAAAGTTAGTGTGTTCAAATAAAGTAGATTTTACTGAAATCAAGTTATTCTAATACTGTTTACCAAATAATCATTTTTTCTGACCTTGTAAAATTTAAACATCACTTTTTGATTTTATCTCAAATATAAAATGTGTATCTCTTTATTATCAATATCTGTGCCAACTAAATTATCTTTCATGAAACAAAGTCCATGCCATAATTTATAGAACACTGAATGTTAAGTAACAATGATAATTTTAATGACAAATTATAAATGCCTTTTACATGATCTAACCCAACTCAGGAGGTGAACCTGCATCCCTTGCATCTCCTGCATTCACAGGCAGATTCCTTACTGCTGAGCCACCTGAAAAAACAGATTTATTTTTAAGATGCCACTATTCCCAGGATAATTAAAAGGGCACATATTCATCTAAGAGTGGTTTTCTTAACAATATAACCAGAGAGCAACAAAAATATATTTTGACAAAACATTGTAACTGAATTAGCTAAAAGGGAAAAAAATGTCAGCTAATTAAACTTAAATAGAAACCAAGAAAATCATCACATAAAAAGGATATGTAGCTGATGATTTTTAGGTCAAAACTACACATGTTTCTTGAACATGTCTATATTTACCTCAGGTAGGTAGATAGGTAGGGAGACTGGAAAAAAATCAATGATAAGGAAGAAAACTCATAGCATTTCATGATATAAGCACTCTGGAAAAACAACATATAGAGGTAGAACAAATGTGGACATATAGGACAAAAATAAATAGACCAATATGTGTTAGAATGCCTTACATTTCAAATATGCTACTATTTTCTTTTTTGGATCCTCCATGGTGTTGGCCTAAAATGAATTTATGCAACAGCTGTTCTGCTAAAGGACTTGGTTAAAAAATAAAATGCCAAACCTACAAAAATTAGTGATGTGTACTCAAGTTGCTTTTTTTTTTAATTTTTGAAATAAACAAGGAAGCATACATTGAAGCCATGTGTATGGAAAGAGAGATTTCTAATGGCCACTTTCATCCTGTGGAAATGTGGGCTATCTACTGTCAGTCTCATCAAATAAATGTCAAGCATCCCAAAGGCAGAGACCACGTCTTTTCTGTTTTATATCTCTGGAACAAGTGATGCCCAACACACAGCAGAAGCTCAATAAGAACTCTCCAAAAAGAAATACAACCCCTGCCCAACATTGCTGAGACCAGTCTGCTGCAGCAACAACAGGCTGCAAACTGAGAAATCGGGGACTTGGGTAACTGTCCTAATTCATAACACAGAAGTTTGGATTAAATTATCCTTAATATTCCTACTAACTCTAGAATTTTGCCCCTTGTTTGTAGACATCAATCTAATCTGCACTATGAGAAATTGGTAGTGGTAAAGAATCCACCTGCCAGTGCAGAAGACGCAAGAAACGTGAGTTCAATCCCTGGGTTGGGAAGGTCCCCTGGAGTAGGAAATAGCAACTCACTCCAGTATTCTTACCTGGGAAATCCTATGGACAGAGGAGCCTGGTGGGCTACAGTCCATGGGGTCACGAAAGAGTTGGGCATGACTGAGCAACTGAGCACAACAATGAGAAATCAATATTGAGATAACCCTTATTATAGATTTTTGATATTGATACTTAGTGGAATTTTCAATAGCTAAAAGCCAGAGAAAAGCAGCTTTGCAAAATCTTTACGTTCTTTTTCCCACTAACAAAATCCCATGCAAACCTGAAAATAGAGATTGCACAGCCAGTGGTCCAGGTCCAAGCAAATCAGATCTTCAGTTTTCTTGAAGCTGTCGACTTTCTGATCATAATGTCCTTGGAGAAGCGGACACTTGAATTTTCCTTCCACCACATCCATACTGCTATCATACAAAGGGAAGGTTGCCCAGCCCACAACCTGGTGGAGATAAGTATATTTCCCACGAAGGAGAAAGAGTTCAAACAAGAAAGCCATGCCAAGTTTCACATCCTTCTTAGGCGGGAGTACCTAGGACAGATATGAGGACAAGGGGAGATTGGAATACTGGTATTTAGAAACACATCACAGTCACTGATGCCTACAGATCATTTAGAGTTAAAAACTGCTTTGTCTCTGGTAAAGAAGATGGCAACCCACTCTAGTATTCTTGCCTGGGGAATCCCATGGACAGAGTAATGTAGCAGGCTACAGTCTTTGGGGTCACAAAGAGTTGGACACAACTCATTGACTGATGAGTATGAGCATGAAAGAGTTGATTTGTACTGTTATTGTTTGTCCTTAAAAAACACAGCATTGGACGCACTTACATAAGTAATGGTTATAGGCCAAGGTAATTGAGCAAATATACCATCATGAAAATAAGACCCAAAAAACAAGACAGTGTCAGTTCAAGATTCGGCCTCATATGAGTCTTAGGACTCAAACCTGTAATATGCTAACCAAAGAGGTACACTGTACTTTCAGTTCTTTTTGCTTGAGCTGGTATCTCTTTTGTTTAACTATTTCTATCTTTTGTCAATTCAATTGCTCAGTCATGTCTGACTGCGAACCCATGGACTGCAGCACACCAGGCTTCCCTGTCCATCAACTCCTGGGGCTTGCTCAAACTCATGTCAATCTAGTCAGTGATGCCATCCAACCCATTCTCTGTCATCCCCTTCTCCTCCTGCCTTCAGTCTTTCCAGCATCAAGATCTTTTCAAGTGAGTCAGTTCTGGATCAGGTGGTAAAAATTGGAGTTTCAGCTTCAGCATCACTCCTTCCAATGAATATCCAGGACTGATTTCCTTTAATATTGACTGGTTGGATCTCCTTGCAGTCCAAGGGACTCTCAAGAGTCTTCTCCAACACCACAGTTCAAAAGCATCAATTCTTCAGCACTCAGCTGAAGAGTTATGGTACAACTCTCACATGCATACATGACTGCTGGAAAAACTGTAGCTTTGACTAGACAGACCTTTGTCGGCAAAGTAACGTCTCTGCTTTTTAATATGCTGTCTAGGTTGGTCATAGTGTTTCTTCCAAGGAGCAAGTGTCTTAATTTCATGGCTGCAGTCACCATCTGCAGTGATTTTGGAGCCCAAGAAACTAAAGTCTCACTGTTTCCATTGTTTCCCCATCTATTTGCCATGAAGTGATGGGACCAGATGCCATAATCTTAGCTTTTTTAATGTTGAGATTTAAGCCAGCTTTTTCACTCTCCTCTTTCACTTTCATCAAAAGGCTCTTCAGTTCCTCTTTGCTTTCTGCTATAAGGGTGGTTTCATTTGCATATCTGAGGTTATTGCTATTTCTCCTGGCAATCTTGATTCCAGCTTGTGCTTCATCCAGCCCAACATTCCGCATGATGTACTCTGCATGTAAGTGAAATAAGCAGGGTGACAATATACAGCCTTGACGTACTCCTTTCCTGGTTTGGAACCAGTCATTGTTTTTGTTTTTCTTTTTTTTTTTTGCCTGACATTTATCTTTGTATCATTGGTGTATCCAGCACAAGTGCTTTGACCAGAAGAAATGCTTTTTAAAAAAATGGTTAAACAATCATATGCCAGAGAAACTAATCCTATGCAGAATGATAGCTTGAAGTACTATTACAAGGTCTACCTTTTCAAAGAAAAATAGTGTCCCATTCAATATAATTGTGACTATTCCGAATTTCAGTTGACACTAGAATACACATCATTGTGTGAGCAATTGGTCAGTGCTAAACAAATAGTGTTAGGCCTACAGATGGACAGAACCATCCGATCAACCAAGCCACCATTCATGTCCCCGGACAAGAGATGGAGCCCATCCTTCAGCTTTTAAAAAAATTTTTAGGCAAGTGTAAGACAGAGGATGAGATGGCTGGATGGCATCACTGACTTGATGGACATGAGTCTGAGTGAACTCCGGGAGTTGGTGATGGACAGGGAGACCTGGCGTGCTGCGATTCATGGGGTCGCAAAGAGTCGGACACGACTGAGCGACTGAGCTGAACTGAAGACATGAATCATCCATTTTTTTAAATAGAGCATGGCCTGGTTTTTTTAATTCTATGTGAATAATTATAAATGGGCAAACACGGGGACTTCTCTAAGACTATTTTATAATAATATATTTAAGCAAAAGTGTGTAGGGATATTTTATATGATTTATGTAAATATTCCAAGACTTGGTTTATTTTTAAAATAGAGCAGAAGCATCTGTTGAAAAATGCCATAACCCTGTGGCAGCTGCTATTAAACCATTAACAGGATCAGGTTTCATTTAAACCAGATTTACCATTTTCTACAACAGCCCATGGGAGAGCTAAAAACATTAGGCACAAATTACTGACAAAAGAGATTCTTAATCAAGCCATACTTTTCATTTGGCTAGTTGGCTGCGAGTAACCTCTGTGATAAGAGAGTAAAAGCTAAGTGATGCAGAGGAGGAAAAGAGGGTCAGAAACCTGTTTCCGACCATCGTTTAAAAATGAAGCTGAAATAATGCTATTACAGTAATTTCACCAGTTTTATCCCTGCATTTAGAAGTGAAAACTAATGCTCTTCTTATACTAACCTGATCTTACTCAGTGATATGTTCAAAACAGATTAGGAAGTTACCCAGTACTGACCCAATTCTATCATCAATTTTCCTGTGGTCTTGGGCAAGTCACTTCTTTTTTTTGTATCTTACTTTCCATGCACTCAAATGTCTTCACCCATAAAAAACAAAATTATAAGCATCTTCCTCATAGAGTTGATGCACTTGTCAGCTTGTATAACAAATATAAAAATGCTCATAAAATGTGAATACACACAATTATTATTACTATCTGTCTTAAGACTTTATCCCAACTATTTCTATGACTCAGATTACAGTTTATTTTCATAAAGGAGAAAAGAGCATTTTAAGATTGATTGAACCTCATCAGATAAATATGTAAAACACAACTATCATTTTGTGCATGAGAAATAGTTCTAGGCTCCCAAGCATAACCCGAACACCTGGTGTAAAACATCAGGCACCATTGTGTCACTTGTAACAATACAAATAAGAAGCCAGGCTTTGGGCACTAAAGAAACTTTATTTCAGCCTACTTCACAAGATAGAGCTGTCACGTGAAATTACCCTGACGGTCCCCTCCTCCCAAAATAAGTATTTGAATAAGACAAAACCTAGTCACTGATAATGATTGAATAAGAGGATCAGAGCCATATGTTACCAAGTACAGGAATTTATCTGACAGCAGCAGTCATGTTAATCTTTCATTGCCTTTCTCGTGCTGTATGTTACCGGAGAGATCTTTTGCCCAGTAATGTGTCGCTTGGGACTCATTTGTTTCCTCCATGGCAAGAAAGGATCACTAAGTTTCATTGTATCTCTCAGAGGATCCTTTCCATAAACCTGAGTATTTCCACAGCTCTCCTACGAGGTAGACTTCTTCACAGGTGGGAACCCGCCTGCAATGCAGGAGATGTAAGAGACACAGATTCGATCCCTGGGTCGGGAAGATCGCCTGGAGAAGGAAATGGCAACGCACTCCAGTATTCTTGCCTGGAGAATCCCACGGACGGAGCAGCCTGGTGGGCTACAGTCCATATGGTCGCAAAGAGTCGGACACGACTGAAGAAACTTAACACGCCTATGATGTGATGCTTCCTTATTTTTCTGTAGCTTTGTCACTGAATACTTATAATAAGGGAAATAAATGGGTCGGTCTGCCCCCAAATATCAGTACTATCTCATCACAAAAGTCCTGGTAGTTGGAGGTCATGATTTTCTCAGAGTACCTTTATTTTCTGTGTACCATCAAGGGCATTCTTTTTGAAGGAAGAGACAGTACAGGGTGAATTTCACTGCATAACATAAGGGCAATGCATTTGATTTTCCATATTATAGAAGATGCATGTGAAAGGAGAGTGGAGAATAAGCAGAACAGAAACAAATGAGAATTTTGAAGCCTGAAGTTTGCATGGAGGATTGGAAGAGAAAGCAAAATTCTTTCCACTTGGACACGAAATACTTTTAAATTGAAGCAACTCAGAAAGGATTAGGGAAGTCTTACAAAATGATGAAAATGCACATTGATGAAGTATTTTTCAATTTTCTGGATTTTCTGAAATATTTGGAATGACTATTGTTTTCATACTAAGAAAAAGTTATTTTTAAAAAAGATAAAGTAATTTCAAAATGATAAGGCTTTCAAAGTTCTTCTCCTTACGATGGAGGTGGTTATAAATGACCATAATTCTTACTGTAATGAAGAAAAGATTTCAATTAAATTACAAAATTGTGTATATTTCTGAATTCCTTGGGGGAACTTTGGACATAAAGAAATTTAGGAGAAACTAAGTCTCAGAGAGGATAAAACCTTCATATATGAGTTGAGACTAGAAGTAGCTTTAATCTCAGGGAACAGGGAAGCGAGCAAGTCTGTCATTGGGTGAGAGACTTTGCAGGTAAAGGAGAAATTGCTGAACTTTTAACAGTCTTGGACTGATGTGGAATATCAAGTGCACATAAGCCACTGAAGTGTTTGGGGTTTGTTACCAGAAAATAACAAAGATAAGATTGACATCCCCTGCTCTGTACTAACTCATATCCAGTCTTTCATATTTTTTTTAAGATGCATGAACCCTGATGACTTATTTTTTTAATAATTTTATTTATTTATTTTTCATTGTGCTGTATCTTCATTGCTGAGCGGGCTTTTCTCTAGTTGCAGTGACTGGCGGCTGCTCTCCAGCTGCAGTGCATGGACTTGTCATCATGGTGGCGTCTCTTGTGGAGCACGGGCTCTAGCGAGCACTAGCTTTGGTACTTGTGGCACGCAGGCGCAGGAGCTGTGGTTCCCAACCTCTAAGGCACAGGCTCAGTAGGTGCACAGGCTTAGCTGCTCTGAGGCAGGGGGTATCTTCTTAGATCAGGGCTCAAACCTGTGTCTCCTGCATTGGCAGGAAGATTTTTTTTACCACTGAGCCACCAGGGAAGTCCTGACTCACATCCAGTCTTAACTACTGTATAAATACAATTATTCCATCAAGATAGCTTCAGAAACATAGTTCTAAGTCACTGGATAGAAAATCAAAATTCTAGGGGCTCTTTTGCCAGTGGCTCATTGGTAAAGTATCCACCTATCAGTGCAAGAGACATAAGAGATTCAGGTTCGACCCCTGGGTCAGAAAGATCCCCTGGAGGAGGGCATGGTAACCCAAGCCAGTATTCTTGCCTGAAAAAATCCCATGGACAGAGGAGCCTAACAGATTACAGTCCATGGGGTCGTGAAGAGTTGGACATGACTGAAGCAACTTAGCACGCACGTAAGGCTTCCCTGGTGGCTCAGATGGTAAAGCGTTTGCCTACAGTGAGGGAGACCCGGGTTCAATCCCTGGGTTGGGAAGATCCTCTGGAGAAGGAAACCCACTCCAGTACTCTGGCCTGGAAAATCCCATGGATGGAGGAGCCTGGTAGCCTACAATCTATGGGGTCACAAAGAGTTGGACACGACTGAGCGACTTCACTTTCAAGCATGATAAAGTCAATAGTAGAGAAACATCTGAATATGCACGTAACCTGCACTTCTGTAGAAGAACAGAGTACCCAGTAATACTTGAGTTGTTTGTGGTAGGTCTGCAGTGATGCAGCTTGGACATGAGGCTTTGGTTGGAATTGTTACAAACGCATCTTCAATGGTTCTGACTTGATATATCTGTCACCTCAGCCCCAGTTGTTCAGTCCTGCCCTGTGTAATTCTTTCTCTCATTTAAAAAGAAAGCTATATGTCCTCGTGGGTTAAAAGCATGGGCTTTGGCAACCTACAAACATGAGATCAAATCCCAGTTTACCACATAAACAAGTAACCTACCATCTTTGGATGGATCTTGGTTTTACCATGTACAAAGTGCTGAGAAGGCGGTGGAGGAGGGGACTGGGGGAAAGGACAGCGGTGATGAAAAGGAGGTGGCGGGTAGGGAGAAGGGGAAGAGAACAAAACTGTGTCTTTGGGGACTCATATTCTGTAAGGAATAGGGTAGTCATGAAAATAAATAAGTGTATTTTATTTGCATTAGAAAACAGCAAAGTGTTCTATTTGAGGCAAACAATTCTGGACAGAGGCATAGAGGATAATCTAGGTTATCTAGTGAGAGTTTAATAGCACCATTTTATTTTCCCTTCCATTCCCTCAGCCAAGATAAATAAATAGACAAATTAGCTCCAATCCTCTGTCTTTCTGCTGCAGGATGAAAGAAAGTAATTATTCTTGGAAACTTATCTTGGCCTGGGGATCAAGGACAGAGGTTGGTAACAGCTCTAACTATCATAGCTTCTGCAGAGAAAAAGAGAGAAAAATCTTACACCTGCACCATTGGAAAACACATGCTTTGTGTGCAAATGTAATAGCTCCAGTTCCCTGTTTTAGAAACTGTTTGTCTTTTTTTTTTTTTTTTTTTAGTTTCTTAATCCTAACAGTAGAGTATCAACTATTCATCTGTTGTTGCTGATTAGCCACTAAGTTGTGTCCCACTTTGCAACTCCAGAAATCGTAGCCTACCAGGCTCCTCTGTCCATGGGATTTCCCAGGGGATCTTTCCAACCCAGTGATCGAACCTGTATTGCCTGCACTGGCAGGTCGATTCTTTAACACTAAGCCACCAGGGAAGCTCTCATCTCTATTGAAAGTTGACTAAATGCAAGGTACTTTTTGAATCACTTTATCCTTTTGAACTCAATCACTATGATAATTGTACAAAGTAAGATCCTGTTGTTTACTTCCTGTGACAAATGATGTCCCTGAGGCAAAGAGAACTGGGGCAAGGTCACACAGAAAATAGGTGTAGAGGGTAGAGCGGGGACTTGATTCCTGGCAATGCGCTCCGGACCGTTCATGCTGTGCTTCCTGAGTGCTGGAGGTGAGCATCAGAGGGCCCACCTTGGATTCCTGGTGAAGAGGCTCTGGACCACTCCTCTAAACCCCATTTCCTGCCCCCCGTGATCCCTACAGACTGAGGAGCTGGGCTCTCCCCGACATGTTTCTCTGTATTCAGCCTGTTCCCTCCATCATTGCTACCACTGGGTTCAGCCATCAAAAGCAGACCCAGAGCTTATCAAGGGAAAACATGCTTTCCCCAACAGAGTTCTATCATCCCAGCACCCTTAACAACTTCATCTTCTGGGATCCTTAAAGAATGAGTCTTTCTGAATATACATATATATTTACAAATGCAAATGCCTATATGTTTATATATATTTGTAAATATGAATGCTATATGTTTATTTGTTCATTTGAATATAATTTGTATATTATTTATTTATATAAAATTTATATTATCTATTTATACATATGTATATAAAGACATATGGACTTCCCTGGGGGCTCACTGGTAAAGAATCCACCTGCCAATGCAGGAGAACCGGCTTCCATTCCTGGGTTGGGAATATCCCCTGGAGAAGGAAATGGCAAACCCACTCCAGTATTCTTGCCTGGAGAATCCCAGGGACAGAGGAGCCTGGCAGGCCGCAATCGATGTGGTTCCAAAGAGTCAGACGCAACTCAGCAGCTAAAGGACAACAAACAATTGTGTATATAACTGAATCACTTTGCTATACACCTGAAACTAACACAATATTGTAAATTAACTATAATTTTAAAATAAAGAATGAGTCCAAATGTTAGATTCATCAGATAGCTTACAAATTAGTAATTCTGAAATAAAAATCTCCCTAAAGTGAGATCAGAGGTCTATGATCTCTCACACCTATAGTCCTTGAATCTCATTTTGCGATTTCTTAACAACAAATTTAATTATTTGGGAAACATTCACAATCATGCAGTGATGTCCTCAAGGACATCATCTAGGTGCCCCTTTAATTTGGTTTGTGTGAGAATTACCCAAAGGCATTTGTTTAAAATGCAGATTTCTAGGGCCCATTCTCATCGTTAAATCAATAAGTCTGAGGTGAAGCTTGGGAATTTTGATTTTTACAGGCAGGTTAAGGTAATAGTGATTCACATGGTCCTTCAGAAGAGACTTCGAGAATCAATGTCCAATATAGATACCAAGACAAGACAGGTTTGTGTGTCCTTGATCATACATCTAATTGACTTCTGCAGCTCAGGGCAACCACAATTCTGTCTGAGATCAAACTGATTCATACCTGAATAATTACTGGCTAAAAAATATGGCCTTGCCACCATTTTCCATCAAACATGACTGAAATCAAGAGGAAATATATGGCATGTCATCTCATTACATCGCAATTCCATTACCTGACCTCAACCTCAATATGTCATAACTCATCTCTTCACATGCTACTCAAATGTTCAACTAAGAATATTTCACTCTAGGGAGATGGCAAAATCTAATTGAATATTTTAATTTAGAAAATTTAGTTCTGGGATTTCTCCCCCCATATTCGCCCCCCCCCTTTTTTTTACTGTGAAAACAAAAAGTTAAATTTTTTTTTCAGTTTATCCTTGTTAGGCAAAAGATAGATTTTTCCCTTCATTGTCCCTGAGAGTTGAAGACATTGGGGAAAAATTGGGCACAGCCCATTACTTTTACAAACCCCAGTGACTGAGCCTCAAAGCACAAAAAGATGGCATTTCTGAACATCTGCAGCCTGATTAGATCAAAGACCAACAAATTAACCACAAATGGTTTTACAAGGAACAGGCAAATACATCATTTGGAAAGGATAAAATTTTTGGCAATAATTGCTAATCAACACTTTCCCTTTGGGAAACCCACATGGTACCAAAGATATATCTGGCAATTATATTAATGCCTGTGCAGCATCTTATATTTTACAAAGCTCTTACATGCACATTATAACATTTGATCTGCATGTCAATGTGGTTAATATTAGCCCATTTTACAGGTGATTGAAAAAAGATTTAGACAAGTAATGATTTGTTCATGTTCTCCTAGCTTACTAACATTATTGATTTGACTATGTCAAAAGCCATATCCAAATTTATGCTTCCCTTCATTCAATCATTCATTTACACATATTTATTAAAAGCCCATTTATATTTCAGCAAATATCTCTTTTTGGTATTCAGTTCAGTTCCGTTCAGTTCATTTCAGTCGCTCAGTTGTGTCCCACTCTTTGTGACCCCATGAGTCGCAGCACGCCAGGTCTTCCTGTCCATCACCATCTCCCGAAGTTCACTCAAACTCACGTCCATCAAGTTGGTGATGTCATCCAGCCATCTTATCCTCTGTCGTCCCCTTCTCCTCCTGCCCCCAATCCCTGCCAGCATCAGAGTCTTTTCCAATGAGTCAACTCTTCGCATGAGGTGGCCAAAGTACTGGAGTTTCAGCTTTAGCATCATTCCTTCCAAAGAAATCCCAGGGCTGATCTCCTTCAGAATGGACTGGTTGGATCTCCTTGCAGTCCAAGGCACTCTCAAGAGTCTTCTCCAACACCACAGTTCAAAAGCATCAATTCTTCAGCACTCAGCTTTCTTCACAGTCCAACTTTCACAGCCATACATGACTACTGGAAAAACCATAGCCTTGACTAAACAGACCTTTGTTGGCAAAGTAATGTCTCTGCTTTTCAATATGTTATCTAGGTTGGTCATAACTTTTCTTTCAAGGAGTAAGCGTCTTTTAATTTCATGGCTGCAGTCACCATCTGCAGTGATTTGGGAGCCCCAAAAAATAAAGTCTGACACTGTTTCCACTGTTTTCCCATCTATTTCCCATGTAGTGATGGTATTACTCAATACCAAACAAATGTGAAAGGAGAACCATTTTAATGAAACTACACAGCCACACCCTAGCTGCTTACCAGGTAGCTCAGTGGTAAAGAATTTGCCTGCCAATGCAGGAGGTGCTAGTTCAATCCCTGGGCCAGGGAAAATACCCTGGAGAAGGAAACTGCAACCCACACCAGTGTTCTTGCCTAGGAAATCTCATGGGTGGAAGAGCCTAGTGGGCTATCATCCATGGGGTCCCAAAAGAGTCGGACATGACTTAACAACTAAACAACTTCAGCAACAGTTTTAGGCACTGATGATAAAAACAACTAAACAAAACTTATTTTTCTTTTTGAGCTACAATCTGGTGGGGGAGGGGACAAGTAATAAATAAGATGATATCAATAGTGATAAATGCTTTACTTGATCACTAAGGATATTAAAATAATAAAAGGAAATTAGAGATATACTAGAAAATGACCAGAGGAGGAGCTATTTTATTAAGAAAATCTTGTCTCGGGAAGGGACACTTGACCTTGGACAGCAGTGTCAAGATTAGAGGAGGAACCTCATGGCCAGAAGCCACGTTTAATGCAGTGACCTTATAATAAGAAAGAGCTTGGTCTGTTCAAAGAAGAGAAAGTGAAACTCGAATGAAACACAGAAGCAGAAAAGCCACATGCAAGGAAATTAGAAAGGAGAATGGGAACCAGATCATGTAAAGCTTGGAGGGCCAGGTAAGGAACTTAGATTTTTAGTCTGAGTGTCATGGAGCCACTAGGGGAGTTTAAGCAGGGGCCTGACATGCTCAGCTTTGCAGTCTACTAGATTGACCTTTATTGGTCCTTGAGCTTAGTGGTTTTTTGTTTGTTTGCTCATAAATCCTTTTCCTGCCAACCACTAGAAGCTCTGAGAGACCCATCAGTTCAAAGCCACTGACTACTGTTTGGTACACGCATGAGGCGGATGGATAGGAAAAGATAGCCAGCCTTGTTCTTTGCAATTACCAGGCCATGTGACCTTGGAGAAATTCTTTACCCTCGTCAGCCTTTTGTGACTTCACTCAGTGTTCATAAGAGAATTAGTGCCTTAAAAGTCATTGTAAAGCATTTTGTATAGATGTTGAAATATTAAAACTTATTCCCTCTGAATGTGAGTGAGTTCAAATATAGAAGCAAGTTCCTCCTCTTTAGAGAATTCAAAATGATTTGATTGTTGAACTGCATGCAAAGTGAACAAGAACTACTATTTGGTAACTAGGGCGTTCTGAACCCTGAATAAATCAGATGTGAACAGATGTAGAGAACAGACCCAAAAGGACAAAGGTGGATTTATGGCATTTCAGCAGCATTTCCAATAAAATAAAGAATGTGTATATGCATAAAATACCAAATTTTTTAAAAAGTTAAAACATTTTTCAACTATAAGGCAGTCAATACTCATCTATTTGAAGTCTGTCATGTGACTCATTAGAAGTTTTAGGTTTATTCATTCATTAAAAAAAACATTTATCAAGACACATTTGTAGGTGGCAAATATTCAGCAGTGAACTAAACAGACACCAGTCCCTACTCTCAAGAAGTTTACATTCTAGTGCTGCCAAATATATTTAAGATTAAGTGACCACCTGTCAGTATTATGTAATACAGCAGCTCATGCCCAAGTGAGGCTGGTAGAAATTGAATTGATTATTGAATTGCATGCAGAGTGAACAAGAACTACTATTGGTAACTAGGGTGCTCCACTCTGCGTAAATCAGATGTGAACACATGTACAAAACAGACACAGAGGACAGCAGAAGAGCCAGGAAAGAGCTAGACACTTGGCGTTAGAAACAGAAGTCTGGTAAAAAATATGAAGAAATTATGGGAACTGATGAGTAGTTTACCGATTTAAAAAACCAACATATCAATTCTTGCTGTGTCCTTTAGGGCAGGTTGTAAAACGTTGTGTTTGGACTGTGGGGTCATTTAAACCTGGGTTTGAATCTCAGCTTTGAACATCTGGTCAAGTTCTCATCTCAAAAATCTCAGTTTCTCTCATCTTCAAAATCGATTTAACAACAGATTGCATGGTTTGAAATTTGCACTTATTTGGGCATTTTAAACGCATAGTGATGAAACTGGCATAGTGCAGGCACTCAACGCACATTACTCTTCCTCCCTGCCAGAGAATATGAGACAGTGATAATCAGCTTTTTACACTTTTTACACTGATGGCCCTGAAACCCTTCACATCACCTAGTAACAAGGAATAGAGGCAAAAGAGCATAGAATAAATTTAATGGAAACTGAATTTTCTTAGAAGAAAGAAATCAAGAATGGATCAACAAATACTTCTTGAAGGAATGTTTTGAAGGGCTCGAGAAATCTAACAGAACAAAAAGAAGAAAACATGCTACATAGAAGATGATTATAAATAAAAAACAATTATAGCTACTAGTTATTTCCTACATGTAACCCACTATACTGAGCAATCTGTACATCACATTATTTAATGCTCACAAAATCTTTACGAATTAGGTATTAGATTCCCAGTTTACAAATGAAGGAATCGAGGCCCAGGAGATTAAGTCATTTTCCAAAAGTATTGAATGCTAATAGCCAGGACTATTCATTATGGATGGTAATAATCAATAGTCAAAAAAAGCAGTCATGCTCAAGCTCTAGTTTTCCTAAGATCACTCCTTCCTATGAGTTATTAAAATCATTTCAATTCTTTGATATTAAATGTCACACAGAAAATAACCTCTTGCGAAATGTTGGGTTCATCATAGTTTAAGAATTAATACTTTAGGTCATTTTAATCAGTTTCTGATATATGTCGTTTTCAGAAAGCACTTCAGGGAAGAACGCTGGGCCCATGACTAATAATGACAAGAATATGAACTATATTCTTCATATACATACTGGAACCTGAACATTACTGAAGTCCTTTACCATCTTAAGTATTTGGGAAGCTTTCAATAAAAAATAAATTTGCCTATTTCACTGAAATTGAGCATCCTTTTTTTCAGGTATAAAACGCCAAACTTATTAATTTCATGGCTATATTTTAAAATGAGAGCCAGTACTAGCTGGATGACTACATGATAAGTGTCTCAAAAGTTCAAGAAAAGGCACTAAATTTTTCACAGTATTTGTGTTTCATTCTCAGAGTAATAAAAATATGCCACCCCTTTAATAATGAATAATAGATTCTCAGTTTGATTTACATGCATGGATTAAATGTCATGTTTGAAAAGTTGCCATTTTATTCATATTGGATTTCCCTCCAGTAAAACAAAAATGGTGCCCATCTACTGCTATAATAACAATACCTTGCCACACTGAAGTATAAATATTAACTGGTTGATATACTTCTTAGGACTTCCCTGATGGCTCAGACGGTAAAGCGTCTGTCTAAAATGAGGGAGACCCGGGTTCAATCCCTGGGTCGGGAATATCCCCTGGAGGAAGAAATGGCAACCCACTCCAATACTCTTGCCTGGAAAATTCCACAGACAGAGGAGCCTTGTAGGCTACAGTCCATGGGGTCACAAAGAGTTGGACAGGACTGAGCGACTTCACTTTCACTTTCTTTGACTGAGTGAGTGAGTGAAGTCACTCAGTCATGTCTGATCTTCCCGACCCAGGGATCAAACCTGGGTCTCTTGCATTGCAGGCAGATGCTTTACCATCTGAGCCACCAGCGAAGCTACTTCTTAAAGGGCTTCCCAGGGGGTGCTAGCAGCAAAGAACCTGTCTGCCAATACAGGAGACTTAAGTGGGGCAGGTTCAATCCTTGGGTTTATAGGGAAGATGTGCTATAGAAGGGCGTAGCAACCCCTCCAGCATTCTTGCCTAGAGGATCCCATGGACAGAGGACCCTGGTGGGGACAGACAATAAGCTCTCAAAGAGTCAGACACAATTGAAGCAGTTTAGCATACATGAGTGCATACTTCTTAAAATTCTATATACCCATGAAATAGTTCAATAACACAGCAAGCTGAAGCCAGGTTTTCTTAGACCTTATTTCAGTGATGGCAAATTGATGTACTGAATTCTAAAAGGTTGAAGTTAGCCATTGCTTCTTCTTTCCCATTAAATCAAAGGACAATTCATTGTCACCAGTTCTTTAGGAGCCCTTATATAAGTGTTTTTAGGCCCACCATAGCAAAGCTCCACTGACTGGAACATAAACAACAGGAACTTATTTTCTCAAAGATCTGGAAGCTAGAAGTGCAAGATCAACATGAAGCCAGGATTGATTTCTTCAGAAATCTCTCTCCTTGCTTGTCTCCCTGTGTCTTTGCGTCGTCTTCCACGGCTCCTGTGTCCTAAGCTCCTCTTCTTATAAGGACACCGGTCCTACTGGATTAGGATTTACCCCAGTGTCCTCAGCTACAAGTTTACCCCAGCTGCAAGTGGGCTTCCCTTGTAGCTCAGTTCGTAATGAATCTGCCTGCAACACAGGAGACCTGGGTTCTATTCCTGGGTAGGGAAGATCCCCTGGAGAAGGAAATTGCAACCCACTCCAGTATTCTTGCCTGGAGAATCCCATGGGCAGAAGAGCCTGGCGGGCTATAGTCCGTGGGGTTGCAAGAGTTGGACACTACTTAGCAACTGAAGCATCACCAGTGTTCTCATTATAACTTAACCTCTCAAAGAGACCTTGTCTCCAAGCATAGTCACAGTCAGAGGTCCTGGGATTTAAGACGTCAGCCCCTGTATTTGGAGAGAACACGACTCCTCTACCTATCTGCTCCCATCTCCCACACCTTCCTTTGTACATACACACACCATCACTCAGGCATTGCACACAGGAATCAAATGCCTTTTGGGTGAACCAACTCTGAATACAGATATATAATGATTCTTTTTCTTTAAGCACACAAGACTAAATTTGCAACAGCTGCCCAAGCAATTTGAGAGCCCTGACTTTATTTCTCCAACTCTCGATATAGTTCTTGGTCATTTGTGCGTGCATGCTCAGTCATGTCTGATTCTGCGACCCCATGGACTGTAGCCTGCCAGGCTCCTCTGTCCAAAGAATTCTTCAGGCAAGATTACTGGAGTGGGTTTCCATTTCCTACTCCAGGGGTCTTCCCAACTCAGGGATCAAACCCCCATCTCTTGCATATCCTGCATTGGCAGGTAGATTCTTTACCACTGAATCACCTGGGAAGCCCAGTTCTTGGTAATCAATGCAGTTTAGCTTGGTCGCTCAGTCGTGTCCAACTCTTTGCAACCCCATGAAGCACAGCAAGCCAGGCCTCTCTGTCCATCACCAACTACCGGAGTCCACCCAAACCCATGTCCATCGAGTCAGTGATACCATCCAGCCATCTCATCCTCTGTCATCCCCTTCTCCTCCCACCCTCAATCTTTACCAGCATCAAGGTCTTTTCAAATGAGTCAGCTCTTCACATCAGGTGGCAAAGTATGGGAGTTTCAGCTTCAACATCAGTCCTTCCAATGAACACCCAAGACTGATCTCCTTTAGGATGGACTGCTTGGATCTCCTTGCAGTCCAAGGGACTCTCAAGAGTCTTCTCCAACACCACAGTTCAAAAGCATCAATTCTTCAGCGCTCAGCCTTCTTTATAGTCCAATTCTCACATCCATACATGACCACTGGAAAAACCATAGCCTTGACTAGATGGACTTTAGTCGGCAAAGTAATGTCTCTGCTTTTCAATATGTTGTCTAAGTTGGTCGTAACTTTCCTTCCAAGGAGTAAGTGTCTTTTAATTTCATGGCTGCAATCACCATCTGCAGTGATTTTGGAGCCCAGAAAAATATAGTCAGCCACTGTTTCCACTGTTTCCCCATCTATTTGCCATGAAGTGATGGGACCAGATGCCACGATCTTAGTTTTCTGAATGTTGAGCTTTAAGCCAACTTTTTCCCTCTCCTCTTCCACTTTCATCAAGAGGCTCTTTGGTTCTTCTTCACTTTCTGCCATAAGGGTGGTGTCATCTCCATATCTGAGGTTATTGATATTTCTCCTGGCAATCTTGATTCCAGTTTGTGCTTCTTCCAGCCCAGCGTTTCTCATGATGTACCCTGCATACTCTTGGTCATGCTGCTGCTGCTGCTGCTAAGTCGCTTCAGTCGTGTCTGACTCTGTACGACCCCATAGAAGCCTGCCCACCAGGCTCCCCTGTCCCTGGGATTCTCCAGGCAAGGACACTGGAGTGGGTTGCCATTTCCTTCTCCAATGCATGAAAGTGAAAAGTGAAAGTGAAGTCACTCAGTCATGTCCAACTCTTAGCAACCCCATGGACTGCAGCCCACCAGGCTCCTCCATCCATGGGATTTTCCAGGCAAGAGGACTGGAGTGGGGTGCCATTGCCTCCTCCGATGCTTGGGCATAGAAGGGGCCAAATAAGTTCCTCAGGTATCCATTGCTGCATAACAAACAATTCCAAAATTCAGTGCTTAAAACAATAACATTTTTCTATGTCTCCCCATTATGTCAGTCAGAAAATCAGAGCCAACTCAGCAGAGTAACTTGCTTACCCCACAGTGACGGCTAGGACCACTTAGTGTGACTCTTCTATTATCTATATGCCTTTCCTAAGTTTGAAGTGATTATATACTTACTCAAACCCATATGTTTATCAGACCCAAAATTATGTATTTATTTATCTCCTTTGCGTAGTTAGGCAGCTATGACTAATGAAAGGCAAGTGTGAATGCAGGTAATGTGCTTTCAGAATAGGAATACATGCTTGCTGAAAACTAGACTTTGACATGTATTTTTTTAATTCTGTGATTTTCTTCGCAAAGAGCTTAAGTTGTCTTCTATAATCAGAAAGGCCAAAATGGCTATTTTCACTTGGAAATATCAAAAATCATCTGGAGAAACTTCTTCCTTAAAATAATCAAGTTGGCTGTTAACATCAACTGATGCACTTGGGGAGGTCTCCAAGCATGACTAAGTGCTCTGGAAATTTCTAGAAGGCACATCAGCAGGCTTTCATCTACCTTTCCACAGGAGAATGAGCAAGGTCAAGTCTGTTCATGCCTCAAGGAAGTCAGGTTATGAGCTCACTTCTCTGTTTTGAAAATATTTACCTAAAATATTGTTTTTGTAGTTTAAAGAGGGGAGATAAGACTAAATAAACATGAAATCATAAGACTGCAAAATAATATTTATTTCCTTATTCACTACCAGTGACAGGTTCTCCATATATAATTAATGTTAAAATGATATCTTTTTCTCTAAATTGATGTGTTTCTTCTCAATCATATTTATTTATATTTTAGAAACTACTAATACCAAGACTTGGCTCTTAAGATTATCTTAACATTTCCTTGTAGTGTTCATTGTTGGTAAACTGAACTTACACGACTGTGAGGTAATTTGTGCATGCTCAATCGCTAAATTGTGTCCAACCCTATGCAGCCCAATAGACTGCAGCCTGCCAGGCTCCTCTGTCCATGGGATTCTCCAGGCAGGAATACTGAAGCAGGTTGCCATTTCCTTCTCCAGGGGATCTTCCCAAATCAGGGATCAAACCCAAGCCTCTTACGGCTCCTGCATTGGCCGGTGGATTCTTTACCACTAGCACAACTTGGGAAGCTATAGAGGGTGCTTTTAAATACTATCCAAGGAAATTATGTCATGTGCTTGCTGTCTTCCTCAAGGAATCCTCAAAATTGCCACAATTTAATATAAGACCAGGTTTTGCCTTTAAACTAGTATTCATAAAATCTCATTAGTCACACTGACAGGTGATTTAAAAAAAAAACCACAGATGTACTTATGGAATAAAATGGGGTTAAGTACCATCAAAATCAAGTAATTTTTTCCCTCTTGTAACACAAACACTCAGTCCAAGACATGGCTTTATTTCCTGTGTTGTGTAGAATAATGTGAAAAGTGAAATATATTGGCTTAAATTGAAGGAAACCATGGTCTTAATGGAATCATTACAGAAATTGCTCCAGAATGCTACATCCTTCCAGAAATAATAACCCTGTTATGTCAGCAAATTTGGAGTCAGCATGGGTTACCTGCTCCACACAAAGGGCCTGGTCATGTTGGTTAGACCTGCCTGGGGCTTAGCCCAACATGAGCATGTGACCTTTCAGAAAATGTTTTAAATTCATTAATCAATGTTCTTTGCCTGCATTTTGCTGGTTTTGCTTTTTAACCTACTATTTATATCCTTTTCTAAGATGGCCCATCCCTGTACCAATGCAAATGAGAATTTAAGCATGACAGTTCTATCTAGTAATTAATGAAACATTCTTTGGGCCCAGATACTATTACCGAAGTTCACCATATGACTGGTGTCCTTTTGTTGTTGCTGTTTACTCACTAAGTCATGTCCGACTCTTTGAGACCCCATGGACTGTAGCCCACCAGCCTCCTCTGTGCATGGAATTCTCCAGGTAAGAATAATGTGGGTTGCCATTCCCTTCCAGGGGATTTTCCCCACATAGGGACTGAACCCAGGTCTCCTTCATTGCAGGCAAATTTACCATCTGAGCCACGAGGGAAGACTGTCCCTTCTGCCTGCATAGAAATAGATGACCATCTTTCCCTGTTTAACATGAGTAAGATGTCTTGAACTCTCAAACAACCACATGAAGCCAGTTTCTCCTGTTTGTGGAGCAAGGACCCTGACTTCGGCTTGTATTTGGAAAGGAATGACATAAATATCTTAGATGCCCTTTTATTGGTTATATACACAAACACATTTGTGTGTTTTTGTGTTATCTGATCCTACTACTGAAAAATGACACTTCTTTAAACCTTGCTGTTTTAACTGCCAGTCTCCCACAAACTGCCAGCATAGTGACTGGCAGGCAGAACTGTGGTTAGTGGAAAAACTTGCTAGAACCCAATGGAACAAGCAGAACTTTGAGCAACAGCATTTTTATTCTGAAATCAAACAGCCTCTGATGACTTCTCTTTCCTGTCAAGTTCTGGAGGTGTTGGTGCTTTGCTTGTTTCTGTTTTGTCCTGAATTTTTGTACTTTTCTTACATACACTGCTTGTGAAATAGCCTAGTAGACCTCTTTGGGGATCCAGGATTTTGCTAGGTGATACCAAGGGATGGATGTAATTCAGTGACATTTTGTCAGGCTGCTAAAGAATAAACTTTCCTTGGCTGTGGCAGGAGGTAATTATTTTGGTTTGTTCGCTTCTGACACGGAAAGAAAATTGGAGGTTGTTATTTCAACTATTCAAAGATACTCTGTGCTCTGTTTGGCAGGAAGGGAAAAATGCATTTCACTATTGGAGGAATGAGCAGCTTCTGCTTTTCCCTATGGACTTGATGCACTTAACACTGTGCGCATTTTTTGACAACATCAGTCTCTTTGCGGCTTTGCTTCTTGTCCCCAAAGACATTCTTGATGGACCTCTTTGTCCACTAAACCCTCCTGACATTTAATCTGTAGCACTGTTAGGAGCTTCCCTGGTGGCTCAGCAGTAAAGAATGCAACGCAGGAGATGCCAGAGATGCAGGTTGGATCGCTGGGTTGGGAAGATCCCTTGGAGAAGGAAATGGCAACCCACTCCAGTATTCTTGCCTGGAGAATCTCATGCACAGAGAAGTCTGACCGGCCACAGCCCGTGGGATGGCAAAGAGTCGGACACAACCAAGTGACTAAGCATGCATGCAGACGTAAAACATCTACTTATGCAGATGGCTCTAGATAGCAAGCTCTTGAATGACATATTCAGTAGCCCAGATCCAAGCTGTAAAAGGGTAGGTACTTAATTAAAATCTACCAGAAGAATGTGGTTGTCCATTAGGTACTGGCTGGGCCCTTTTTTAAAATTATTAACTAAAATCTTAGCTTAGTCACCACATTCCTGAAATTGCTCTGAGATAAATAGCAAGAACCAAGATCTCGGCTCATGGGCTGAACTGCACCTGCTGCCTTCTTATCACCTGTCCTCAAAGTCCTATTCTACAGGGGAGTGGGCTCCCCCAGGGGTAAGTCTTCTCCATATCCTCCCTTGACTAATGCCTCTCAACTGCACCCCACACATCTTAACAAGGCTTTGGGGGGTCATTCATCAGAGAAAAAAAAATGTTAATCAACATTGCTCTCAAGCAAAGGTTAATTCAAAAATTGTTCAAAATATGTGTTTATCACAGAAACAGACTGACACACTTAGAGAACAAATTTTCCTCCACCAAGGAGGAAAAGCGAGGGGATGGGCTAGTTAGGGAGTTTGAGGTCAACTTTTACACACGGCTATATTTAAAATGGATAACCAACAAGGGCCTCCTGTGCAGCACAGGGAACTCTGCTCAATGTTATGCGGCAGCCTGGATGGGAGAGGAGTTTGGTGGAGAATGGGTACATGTATATGTATGGTGGAGTCACTCTACTCTGTACATGAAACTATCACAACATTGTTAATCAGCTATACTCCAATATAAATTTCAACGTTTAAATATATATATTTATAAGTATTTGTCATATGTATTAAAATGAAAGTCACCTGGTAAACGTTTATGGGCTTCTCCATCAGGGAGACAGAATAACTATAACGATTATAACCACAGAAACTTCTGAATTCTTACTGTGTATTGGCACTGTGTGTTTCCCCAATCACCTCATTTTTTGTAATAACTCTGGTAAGCAGATTTTTTTAACTCCTGTTTCAGGGATGAGTCAACTGAGGCTTGGTTCCTCAGTGAATCTTGTCAGCCCTGGTGCCCCATGATACCTACACTGATTGTTACAATGTTCATCCAAATTAACGGTGTAAAAGGCAATCCTATATTAGCAAAGTCTACTCTCAAGCCTGGCATCTCAAGCACCAGAACATGGTGAGGGTTCTAGAACTAGCCCAGTCTCCTCCTTTCTTCTCTTTCTTCCCTGTCTTAGTCTGCCTGGTGCTGTTGCCTGAGAAAAAGCTAAGCTTATCCTCTCTGCTTCCAAAGGTGACTCAATGATCTCGAACCCCTCACTTCTCATCCTTGCATCCATGATCACTCTCTAATCTTACGTAACCCTAGCTTCCTCCTCCAGCACTGTCTCCTCCAGAATTCCTTTGCTTGGTAAACACTTTCCCCTATATCCATAATCTATTTTCCAAACAACCTCCATCATTTCTTCCTACCTAAAGCTGGGTTCTCGCCTACAATCAGTGTCCCCGGCTGCCTACCAAGGTATACACACAATTGCACACACACAAAATACACATGTTAGTGACCTCTTGGCATGTAACACAGAGCTTGGCTCATACCAGATGCTTATTGGGTATTTGCTAAATAATGAATGAAATTCTTTCTGTTTAGTGCACGAAGTTGAATATCTAAAACCATCCAAGGTGAAAAGCTGGACAGATAGTGATCCATGTGCAAAAAGACCAGCTTACCACATAAAGGCTTTCATGGAAAAACAGTCCCACATCATAAAAGTTTCCACCGTGCTTCACTGGGTGTGTCCTGGTCTTCAGCTGCTCCTCCAGGTACCATTGCAAGACACGACCGCCTGGTTGACTGAGCAGGGACACTTTGAGGAGGTAGGAGCCTTGGGGCACCTTGTTCTTGAGACCTCTGATGCACTTCATCTGTATCTGAAGAGGCTGAGGTGACCGACTCTGCTCAACCTAAAGAAAAGACGGGTTTCTTGAATTTCTTGAACGATGCAGGAATTGGGTAAAACCACACAATTAGCCACAATGCGTTTCTCAGGGAGGGAAAAAGTAGACAATTATTTTTACTCAACCTGTAATTGTCAGGTATTAGCTGTGATAACAGAGGCGGACTACAGGAGATGTAATTAGGGGGTCAAAAGGCATGCCTACCGATTATGTGAGGGAAAGTTTAGCCAGTTCTTAAGCATGGTATGTTAATGATCTGTGACATCAGAAACCATTCATCTATTATAATGAGACAGAATGGACAGGAAACTAACACTTCTGAAAACCACACAGCAGGCCTCTTAAGGGATGGATGAACATGGACAGCAAGCTTGAACGGTGACAGCCTTTACCTCTCTCACTAATCAGAGATCATGGGCCACACTGATGAGTGATGTGCAAAACAGGTCAGACTAACATCTCACCTGATCGAATGCTTGCCTTTAATTTCAACGTGAGATCACCTTGCCCCACAGGCTTCAACTGAGAGTCTAAATAAATAAAGGAAGAAGAGCATTTCTATCTGCTTGAGCCTAAAACTTGGCATGAACTGCATGTAGGTAAAGAATATGATAGAAGAATATTTTACAGCACATTTGAATTTCATTGCTTACCTTCAGCTGGAACCAAAGGGCCATTCATTTTTAGTAAATGCTGAAAAGTTGGTACAAACTGATAAGCTGTCTAATGTCCTATTGCTTCAGATTACACAAAAATCAAACTGAGATTATTAATAACTCAAAAGTCATAAAGTCATGTTTTCCACCCTAATAGCCTTAAGGATAATTTGACCTTAAAGAATTCTCTATTACATTGTGCTTTAAGCAAAATTAATGTCATTTTTAGAAACAGGTTACTCTCCTGGCTACCCATGTTGGTAGCACCATCCGTTAATCTGCAGTTAACAGTAAAGCAGTTTCTAATCCTGCCTAGACTTTATTTTGTGAGAGATAATATATATTTCCATATAGACAGTATGCTTCTGGAATCAAATCACAGTTAAGTAAACAATGAAACTTGCTAAACTTCTGCTTTTTTCATACAAGTCAGACAACCACTAATCAGAATAACAATTATTTTTTGGTTTAATTATAAAATCTTAATTAACAATAAAGACTTAACCTTAGCATTTTGGTTGCCAAAAATATTTTAAAAATTAACACCGTGTGAATAAATAAGACAATCTCTTTAAACCTCAAGGCAGGATTACTGATGCAGGCAGACTGAGTTATTAAACACATTCTAAATTAAACGCCTCTATGAATTTTATACTG
Source organism: Oryx dammah (assembly GCF_014754425.2). Classification (NCBI taxonomy): domain Eukaryota; kingdom Metazoa; phylum Chordata; class Mammalia; order Artiodactyla; family Bovidae; genus Oryx; species Oryx dammah. Next base: position 6,054,800 of record NW_024070195.1, read on the forward strand.
AAATATATTGTGATAGTTTTGCATGCCAAATGTGACATTTTGTATTTCAGATTCATCTTCTGTAGTAATTTTGGAAATGTCATACAAACAAAGATTTTGTCATTTACCAATGGAATTACTATGCATGGCCGCTTAGCCATCTTTTGCTGGCTCTCGTGGTTGTTTCAAGTCAGCAAGCCATAAAAAATCTTTATCTCTCTGAAACACAGCAATTTGGAAGATAATCGAATGGTGACTAGGGGGCAGAAATGCCAGTCTGAGGAATTATACCACAATCTCTCTTGCATTTACAACCTTCCTCAGAGCGAGTGTCAGCAGAGGAGAGAGAGGAGATGGAAAATTCATCAAATGTCAAGCCTTGTCTCATTTGCATGGTGGCAAGTCGGCCTCATTTTCTAGGGAGAACCCACCCTGGCTCCATGGACCCAGTTTCGAGGAATTCCAGTGGCTTCGTAATGGAACCTTTTAGCAATTCTATTTCAGCACAGAACCCTCCTCAAAATGAGTTGTTAAGACTGGCTAGGGACGTCCCTGGAGGTCCAGTGGTTAACACCTCATGCTTCTACTGCAGGGGGTATGGGTTCAGGCCCTGGTCGAAGAACTAGGATCCCATGTGCCATGGGGCTGGGCCAAAAAGCAAAAGGAATTTTTTAAAGACCTGCTAGAACTCTGTTTATCTAAATCATGGGCTCTGCAAGAGGAAAGGCACAACAAGAAAGTGAGTCAATGAAATTGACCTTAGATTTACCTTTACATCAGAGGGGAAAAGTCTCCGGAAACTCACCTTCCAGCAGGGCCAAGGCCACGCCGCTCCCTTTGACGGGTGGGTTACTTCTGGGAGGGTGCCAAGCTTGGCTACACCACCTGCTTCACAAACATTTGGATCTGCAAGTACTCCTTGACTTGTAGTTCTGTAGCAGGTATAGTAAGAGGGGAGATGAAAAGAAGAGAAATTGATGGTGGCAGATAGTGGAAAAGTCCGCCTTTGATACAACACACAATCTGATGTAGCCCTTGCACGTTTTCTCGGAATAACAGGAGTCAGAAAAACACCACGCCACAGTGGATTCAAGTAGGGAGGTGAGTCATTTCTGAAATGAAAGCCTATAAAATATGCGACGATCTGTAAGAGAGGGCACGGCAGCCCACTCTGGTACTCTTGCCTGGAGAATTTCATGGACGGGGAGCTTGGCAGGCTACAGTCCATAGTGTCGCACAGAGTGGGACATGACTGAGGTGATTTAGCATGCACACAGGCAAGAGCTCCAATTTCTAGGCCAGGAAGATAACCTGGGGAGGAAATGTCAGCCCACTCCAGTATTTTTGCCTGGGAAATCCGATGGACGGTCCACGGGATCACAAAGAGTCGGACACGACTTAGCAACTAAACAACAACATATGAGCTAAAGATCTTCCAACAATTAAAAATGACTTGTTTTGGAAAGTACCAGATCCAATACTTGATGAAATGTGTTACCACTTCCTTTTCTATCATCACCCCTTCAATCTTATGAATTGTTGGAGAAACCACGGGGAAGAATTATTTAAAGAAGTGAATAGCTGATATGACATAATCTTTTTCTTGTTTTCAATACAATGTCCAGAGATCAAAATCTATCCATGCATGCTAAGTCACTTCATGTCCCACTCTTTGTAACCCCACGGACTGTAGCCTACCAGGCTCCTCTGTCCATGGGATTCTCCAGGCACGAATACTGGCATGGGTTGCCATTTCCTTCTCCAGGGGATTTTCCTGACCCAGTGATTGAATCTAAGTTTCTTACATCTCCTGCATTGGCAGATGGGATCTGTACCATTGGGCCACCTGGGAAGGCTTCAAGATCTATGTCTAGCTTCAAAATGGTTCCCAAGTTTTTCCTCCTATTAACATTTACTGGCTTGATTTGAGGTTTTTCTTTATCACCTCTTTTTTTTTTTTTTTTTTTTCAATCTTCACAATTCCTAACAGCCAGCATTTCCAAATTCATTTGAATTAAGAAGGATCTTGCATTTCACTTCTCCTGGCTTAAGCTTAATTCCATCACAATGACAGCCCCTCCACCAGAGGAATGGCCTTTTTGGATCTCACAGCTGATTTAGTTTCCTGGGATAGAAATGATTCCCCTTAATTTAGTTAGAGCTACATTGACACAAGAGTTCATTAGGACACCCATTTGCTGGCAATTCAATTTCAAATTAAATACACTTTGTTGTAAATTTTATTACTTTTAAACTACTGTATCTATTGTCCGTAATGGCCCTATTATACAGTTATGAAGGTAAACCGATTTCATTAGTAAACATCAGATATGTTATGTAAACCACAGTGAGATGTTTTCCTCAGTTTCTTCCTTTGTTCCCGTGGCAAAAACATGTAAAGCCTCAGTGAAATATCCTAAAAACTTAACCTAAATAATTATATACTGAATTCATGATAATCATCCTAAGGTGGGGGGTAAGAAAGCAGGGTTCTCAGTTGTAATTTGCGTTCTTTGTAATTAAAGGGTTTCTAAAAATACCTTCCTTAGTTAAAAAAGAATGCGACGCACATCAAAAGGTTAATAAACAGCTTCAAGAGGATGCCGGCTACCTAGAGATAAGCCTAGTGGCTTGTGGCCCCTTGGAGTCACCATACTCTAGGCCAGGAGCCAGACATCACCTTACTTCTGAGTCAGGACTTGTAGCAGACTGTTCTTTTCTCTCCTGTATACAGCTCTTATTATCACTTTTGTAATTATATAAATATACATGTATGTTTGTGCGTTATATAAAATCTAATTTTATAAAAATACCCCCATCAAAGTCACCCATTCATCCTCAGCCCGGAGATAAACACTGGTAAAGTACTGAGGTCTATTCTCCACAGCGAGGGCTTCCCTGGGGGCTCAGTGGGAAAGAACCCGCCTGCCAACGCAGGAGACGTGGGTTCAATCCCCGGATTGGGAAGATCCCCTGGAGAAGGGAATGGTAACCCACTCCAGTATTCTAGACTGGGAAATCCCATGGATAGAGGAGCTTGGCGGGCTACAGTCCGTAGGGTTGCGAAGAGTCAGACACGACTGAGCAACTGAGCCTGAGAATTCTTCACATCTAGGTAGCAAGACTCACTGTTTTTTCTTTTACAAAATGAGGCTGATGCTGTAAATACTTTGTAACCTGTATTTCTCACTTTGTGCATTATACATATTTTCCAGGAGATTAATTTTTAAGTACAAATTTTTAGCAATGACTTTGTATTTAATTTTAAGTGTCTACCGTAATTTATTTAAATAATCCCTTGTTATTAGATATTTAGGTTAGTTCAAATTTTCATGACCATAAGTTAGCCTATAATTAACTTTCTCTCGCATATAATGGGGCGCCAACTTCCCTGGCTATTTGGGGATAAAGTCCTATCTCTAGAAATGTAGCATGTAGTAGGTATGCTTGTCTGTACCTTATTGAGTATTGGAAGGAAACCTCAGCAATATGTAATCCTGCCCATATGGCCTATTTTTTCAAGTACTGAATAATATTCACAGACGGTTCTCAGATGATACTTTATTTTCACTGCTAGTAGGATTAAGAGTTAAGTAAAATGGCAATGAATAAACAGCACTGGTGTATAACAAGGTTTCTCAGCCTCCGTGCTGTTGACATTTTGAACCACATAATTCTTTGTTGCCCGGTGCATTATGGAATGTTTAGCAAGATGCTTGTCCTCTGCCCACTAGATGCTGTTAACAGCTTCCCCCTAGGTCCAGTCATGACAATCAAAAATATCTCCAGTTATTGCTAAATGTCCCCTAGGGGCAAAATTGATCCCCGCTGTGAACCACGGTATTAACTGGTATTTATTTAGTGCTTCTCATGCTCACTCTTTGAAATGTATTATATTTATTATCTCATTTAACCCTTAAAATAATCCACCAAGGTATTATTATTCTTGCTTCACTGATGAAAAGCTGATGCTGAGTAAAGTTCTATCCCTCAACATCCTGTTGGAGGTCACATAGTCAAAGAGAGGGAAGCCCAAGCTTCCAGAGGAGACCATCCCCACGAGAACCTCTGAACCTGTACCTACTACTCCTGCACCTCCTGAGCTGAGATGCAGGGGCAGAAACTGCCATGTCCCAATCTTAGACGCTCCTACCCTGGATCAGGGATTTGGATAGTCTCTGAAAGACTGAAATCCCCTCGCCAAACTGTCCTATATGAACGAAAAGGCACAGATACATCCCAGGAGAAAATGGGGTCACGGCTCTCTCAAACCGGAACCTTAGGGTGAATCAAGCTAGGGGGTAGCCCATAATTAGTCCACACCAAAAGGAACAAACAAGAAAATAAAACACATTACATGTGCCACTGAGGGAACGTACTTCTCAAATGTTCTGTCGCTCTTTAAACATGACATAGGAATGTCTTCACCGAGTTCTTCCCAGTTAAATGTCAAATCCTGCATGAAAGAAAACAGAAATAAAAAAAAAAGATATTCAAAATGTACTTGAACATCTATGTAAAAGCTGGCTTTTCCAAGACCAGGGTATGCTGGCTCTTAAAGGTTTCGGTTCCAATATGAACATGGGAATTATACCACGGATAGACACCGTACGCACTTCTCAGGTGGCTCAGTGGTAAAGAAGAGACTCATCAAGGCAGAAGATGTGAGTTTAATCACTGGGTTGGGAAGATCTCCTGGAGGAAAAAAAAAAAAAAAGGAAACCCACTCCAGTACTCTTGCCTGGGAAATCCCATGGACAGAGAAGCCTGGCAGGCTACAGTCCATGGGGTTACAAAACAGTCAGACAAGACTTAATGACTAAACAACGAACAAAAAGCCACCTTGTTATGGAATCTGAATTTTCTCAGTCTGCTTAAGTACTTTTTGGCCAAAAAGGTAGAGAGAATAGTACATGATATAACCAAAAGAAGGAGAAATGCCTTGGGGATACCAACACAGCTTTCTTTGTCTCTTTCTATTTCTCTCTTCTCTCTCTCTATCTCCCTGTCTCTGCCTCTCTGTTTCTCTCTCTCATACACACACCCTTTAATAGTACAATTTAACAAGACAGATATGGATATGTGGCTAGATATTTAGGATTCTAGCGATGTTAATAATAATTGTGATCATATAATTTATGATTTAATCTGGGACATTTTGAAGTCAAGGGGAGATTTTAATTATTCTAGGACAACAGGCATAATCCAGAACTCTCCCTTGAAAACTGTAATATATAGTAATCCTATTAAAACATTCCTCCAGATGTTCTGAGAAGATACCATACAGGCAAATATCAGCGTATTGACTGAAAATGAATGAGAGAGAGAGGGAACTCGGGATGGAAGCCGCAGCCCTTTTATAACCTAATCCTGGAAATGACATTCCATCACTTCTACTGTATGCTATTGGTCATACAGATCAATTATCCTTGTACAGTGTCAGAGGGAATTACACAAAGGTATGAATAACAGGCAGTGGTGGTTAAAAAAAATTTCTGGTTTATGTCTGCTACTGCAGGAGACATAAGAGATACATAAGAGATCTTTCCCTGGGTAGGAAAGATCCCCTGGAAGAGAGCAGGGCAACCCACTCCAGTATTTTCACCTGGAGAATCCCATGGACAGAGGAGCCAGATAGGCTACAGTCCATAGGTTTGCAAAGAGACAGACACAACTGAAGCAACTTAGCACACACGCACGCACACTTGAATAACAGAAGGCTAGAAGCATGCTTCTACAGTGATTATGAAGTCCAGACAAGTGTTGAGAAGTCCTTGATTAAGCCTCAAGATCTAGAATAACTCTGTGGCTCTCAGCTCTGTTCTCTGGACTCTGGTGTCATCTTCTGGATAGTCCTTCCTTTTTGCATGAAAGGTAGCACGTACTCACTTCTAAGTGATTTTCTAATTCTGTTTCCTGCCAGTAGAACTTTGTAATTCAAATACCTCTTTTTCTTTTGTTCTCTCTTTGTTCTTTTCAATCAAAGCAGGTGATTCTCTGCTCATGTAATTCCACCTAAGGCTTTGTTGGTCTTCCATTAATCTGAGTGGATTACACCTCATTAGACATTGATGATTTTCGCTATGTTCTTACTTTTTAATGGCATAATGAAGGTTAAATTTTTCTGACTCTGCATGCCCCTTACAAAACTAACATAGTCATTTGTGAATTCCCCTCTTCTAAGGAATGCCCACTAAGGTGTCCAGTCATTTCTTATAATGAAGCTGCCAGCAGAAAATGGCCTTTAGTAAAAGGCTGGCACCCATAATGCTCTGCTTCAGCGAGCGCTGCTAGAACTACTCAGGGCAATTGGAATCATGAGGAGTTTATGTATTTTATTTCTGACTTGATCTTTTAAAATATTGAAAATTGAGGTGAGGTTGTCAGTGTGGAATGTTCGGTCAAGGAGTCCCAAACAACATGACTTCATGATTATTACCCTAAATTCAGCATAATTCAAGTATACTGCCTTAAAGACATAATTTTTTTGTTTTTTGCTTTTTTTATTTCTCTAAAATAGTCCTGCTTCATTAGTTCTCTCTATTGAACTGATCCAAGAGAGGAAAATATAGTTGGAAAACCTGTTAGTCCACTTAAGAACGTGTTTTTAAAACATAAATTTCAAGAGGGAAGGATTAGACACCAGAGTCTCTTATGCATACTCTCTGTTTGAACCTTCTTCATAGATATTTCCTACTTGTGAAAGAAAAAATTAAACAGATATAAAATAATTGTTGTGATCATAGTAATACTTTAAAGGCTCTTCATCATCTTAGCAAATTTGTTATATCTGTGAAGTCTTATTGAACAATAAAATGGGATGGAGTCATAGCTAATACTTTTTTTAACCTAAACGAATATATATTTTTTTTCTGAAAAGAGCCTGAAGCATTAAATCTAATATATGTATTAGATTTAAAATATAATATTCTAATATATATATTAGACTCAATGCTTCAGGTTTTTTTCAGAAAATCTTGATCAACCTGTGATACATTTTTACATGAAATATATATATATACACATATATATTTTAAAGTTGGAAAGGACTTTAAATATGAATTATTCAATTCATTATGTACATTTTCTTCTTTCATATTCACAAAAGTTGATGATGTAGATTTTAGCCCACATTAAATACCTCAGGAATATCAGAGCTAAGAAGAGGCAACAAGAGGAAAAACACATTTTAGATGCCGAAAAGCCATTTACTAGGCAGTCTTTTTACTATCAAAAAGAAAACCAATACAGAATTGTAAAGTAAAAATAAAAAATAAATAAATAAATTTAAAAAAAAAAAAATAAATAAAAACATTAAAAAAAATAATAAAAAATAAAAAAATAAAAAAAAAAGACTTTTTTACTTCATTTCCTGAAATGAAGGTACTTAATATAAAGGAAAAACAAGTGTTTGGAGAAGCTTGTTTTAACATTTATAAATTTATAATTTTTTTTCTATTAGCAGTATATTTATGGGGATTTTCAAGCATGCTTGTTCTTTCTTTGACTCTATAACTGTCTCTCCCTTTGCATTGAGGTCATTCATCTTAAGGTCTCATAATCATTGTGTATTACCTTCATTAACAATTTCATTGACAATTCTTTCAGGAAGGAGGTTGGTGGGTTACAGTCCCCCAACCATGGACAGAGGAGCCTAGAGGGTTAGTCCATGGGGTTGCAGAGTCAGACATGACTGAGCACACACATGCATGTGTGTGTATTTGAAAATCTAAACCAAAGGCATTAAAGCAAAATTAACATGCAAAATGCACTCAACAAGCTCCTTGGCTTCCAATTCATTACGTAATAATCTCATCGGATCTAGGACCGCAGAATCACAGAAAAAGGAATGTCCACAGTTGTATTTCTCCAAAAATAATTAATTCAACTTTATTGATCATCCTCTTGGGACACGGAGTGCATTAAAATTTTAAGCAATAATTCAAATGCTCCCAGCTCATTCATCTTTGTTAGCTGAACTGTCAGAAGTTGTGAGAACTATTATTAATCCCTGTTTTACAGACTGAAAACAAAAAGCTAAGTCATAGAGATGTTAACTTGCTCGAGATGACTTAGTAGGACGTGGAATCACTGAGATTTGAACTCCAGGCTGTGCGCCCCCAGACCTGTGCTCTCACCTGCATGCCACACCTCCCACTTTTATGTTATATCACCAAATATCATTTCTAAGAACCTCTCCTAACAGAAATGTGAATCCAGAAGCTAAGCTTTAAAAATGAACACAGCACACTAATACTAACTGACTTCTATACAGCACTTTATTCAAAAAAACACTTGCAGAAACTTTTTCGCATTTCTCTTTCACAACATTATGAAGGAAGAAGGCGAGGATCGTCCACATTGTTTTCCAGATAAGAACACTGAGCTGCAGAACACCTTCCAACAGGCTGTGCTTAAGATCACACAAGTGGAACGTGATGTAGCAGGATTCCCAGTCAAGCACGTTCTTTTGTAACTTGGTGAATTTCTTTCTTCTGTTTTTATCACACGGCAGAGAGCCCACTTGTCTGGCTTATAGTTTTGAAAACAACAGACTAAATGTCTTCAACTGTTTTACCTAAAGATATTTTGACTGATTCCTACATGCGTTCCTATTTTTCTGGTTAATCCACATCTTTCTTCAATCTAGAGATACAGGGACAGCCTCACAGAGACCAGCCATTCCCTTCCAGGAATCAAGCCCGGGATGGCTCAGTTATCACTGCCTCGGGTGGTACACTAAAGATGGATAAAAACAGAGCCGCACTATCATCCAAGGAAACAGACCACCCAAGAACTGACATTCACAATTCATCTGTATAAGTTTGTCTTAAAAAAAATTAACTCATTGCTAAAATCACAAGGCCAGTAATTCATGTGTCTGTTGACTACTGGATTCATAAATGCATCTGGTAAAGAATCTATCTGCAGTGTGGGAGACGTGGGTTCGATCCCTGGGTTAGGAAGATCCCCTGGAGGAGGGCATGGCTACCCACTCCAATATTCTGGCGTGGAGAATTTCAAGGACACAGTCCATGGGGTTGCAAGGAGTCGGACATGACTGAGCGACTCTTACTTCACTTCACTTCACTTCATAAAGTAAAGCAAAATTTAAAGAGCAAACAAAGTACCTTATCTCTTGGAGTCAGCTGCTACCATGTTATTGCTGAGATATCCTGGACTTTTCTCTCTGCTCTGTAATTTCCTGAACTTTCTTTTACCTACGCTGCCTCCAGATGTTGGTCTGACCTAGACTGCCCAAACCCTTTGGCAAGCTCAAAAACCAACAAAACTTTCTCCTCCTGCTTAAACAACATTAGTATTATACTACAAGATTTCTTCCTGTTTATGTTCAACCTCTAGTGTATAGCAAGTCAACAACAGGTCTCAGCTATTTTTCTCCAATACTTCCTTTATTCATTACCTCTTTGACACTGGAAATGGGAAATGCAAACAGAAAAATTATGTTCCAAACTTCATCCGTCCCCCATCACTGCTTCCTTAAATGTGTTTCCACTCTTAAATGATTTCCTCTCAATCCAGGAAAAGTAAATAAGAGGTCAAAGGAGAAATTGAAAAATACGTTGATCTAAATGATAAAATATAACATCTCTAAATTAGTGGAATACAGCCAAGAAACACAGAGAACATTTACAGCAAAGTCTACATTGCATTGTAGTGAAGATATATAAAATCAATGATGTATACTTTTATCTTAAGACATTTAAGAAAAAAAGCAAATTACCCCCAAAGTAAGCAAATGCAGGTGTACTCAAGAGTTTGATTCCTTTTTTGATGTTTGACTATTAACAAGAACTAGCCCCCACCCCAAGCTCCTCTTCTACTCCAGACACTTCCCCCCTCAGTGTCAACAGGAAGTTGAAATCATACAAGCACCTGCTGCTCATGGAAACTTCAACCTGACCCTGCCATCTAACCACAGTAAAAGCCAAACTGTCTCCACCCTCTGCTTTCTCAAGCCACTTGTAAGCCTGAGCTGCTCTTCCCAAAAAGCATCATTACATGAGTAATAAGCCTTGTCATATCCTCTTTTTACTCGTTTTTTTTTTAATTTTAAATATTTTTAATTGAAGTGTAGCTAACTTACAATGGTGTGTTAGTTTCAAGTGTACAGCAATACACAGCTATACATACAATATACATCTACTTTTTTTCAGATTCTTTTAAGTTATTACAAAATTTAACTAGAGTTCTTCCCGCAATATAGTAGCTTTTTGTTGGTTATCTGTTTTATATATATAGTAGTGTGCCTGTCTTAATACCAGACTCCTAATTTATCCTTCTCCTGCCTTTCCCCTTGGTAACCATAAGCTATTTTTTTTCCTATTTTCTGTGGGTTTATTTCTCTTTTGCATATAAGTTCAGTTTTTAAGAGTACACATATAAGCAATATCATATAATATTTGTCTTTCTTTGGCTGGCTTACTTAGGGTGAAAATCTCAAAATTCACCCAGGTTGCTGCAATTGCCATTATTTCATTCTTTTCTATGGCTGAGTAATATTCCATGGTGCATATGTTCTACGTCTTTTTTATCTGTTCCTCTGTTGATGGGCACTTAAGTTGCTTCCATGTCTCGGCTATTGTAAATATTGTTGCAATAAATATTGGGGTACATATATCTTTTTAAATTATGGTTTTCTATGGCTATACGCCCAGGAGTGGGATTACTGGATCATATGGCAGCTTTAGTTTTCTAAGGAATCTCCATCCTCTTGGTGCGTGTGTATGGCACCATCAGCCTTTCTAGATGAAGTAAATTTGGGATGGGAGTTGGGATACTTTGCACATCATGGGGTGATACAATAACAGGAAATAACAAAGATAAAGAAAGGAATCAGTTAAAGAGAAATTGAATGAGTAATAGACAAAACCAAAACAAATTAAAAAATTAGTTCTTAAAAATATTATGAAAATAAGGAAAAGGAGCAAACAATTGGTCCAAAATGGTGTATGAAGAAAAGCTGGACAAGACTGAGGAACGAAGCACAACACAACGGCAATGAAGACAAGTGTTAATCGCTCAGTCGTGTCTGATTCTTGTGACCCCACAGACTGTAGCCCGCCAGGCTCCCCTGTCCATGGAATACTCCGGGTGAGAATACCGAAGTGGGGAGCCATTTCCTTCTCCAGGGGATCTTCCTGACTCAGGGATTAAACCTGCTTCTCCTGCCTTGCAGACAGATTCTTTACCATCTGAGCTACCAGGGAAGCCTTGTATAAAGAAAATAGGGAATTTTAAAAGGAGGGTAGAGTGATAACGCGCAATAAGGAAGGATGAGTTAGTTTTACCACCAGGGATACCTCTTCCCCTGGAAAATTGCTTTGCCTTTTTCTCTATATTTTACAATCTAATATACACATTGAATCAAAATCACTTTCATCAAATTAGTCACTGCTTCTTATATGGAGTCATACTGTTTAATTCAGTGTTTCTTAATTGTGGAGGGGGTGACATCCCCTGACACCACCACATCGCCACCATCAAAGCAGCATCTCAGAATCACCTGTGACGCTATCCAAACAATACTCCCCTGGTATTTTCATATTGATCGCTGTGTCATCTCTTACACTGGCAAGCTTCTCTCCCTGAGGGACAATTACTGCGGAAAGTGACCCTCTGTTAACAATGCAAGAAAGTCTGTTCACTTTCAAGCTCTGTTGAAATCATATTGTTATTGTTTAGTCAGTAAGTTGTGCCCAACTCTTTGCAACCCCGTGGACTGTAGCCCACCAGGCTCCTCTGTCTATGGGATTCTCCAGGCAAAAATACTGGAGTGGGTTACCATTCTCTTCTCCAGGGGATCTTCCCCACCCAGGGATCAAACCCAGATCTCCTGCATTGGAGGCAGATTATTTATCGCTGAGCCACCAGGGAAGCACCCCTGGAAGGCTGAAATCAGGCCGTCCAACAGAAGAGAGATTTCGGCAGCCTAAAGGGAAGATATAATTCTCTTCTCTTACCTTGAACTTCTGAAAAGGTAACCCTAGGTATTAATATTCCAAACTGCTACTTAAGAGGGTACATGCAGGGCTTTAACCCATGGGCTGCCACATTTCTGTATTCATTTTCAGTCTTTCCACCATAGAAATGTGTGGGAGATGGCTATTAGAGCCATTTGCTCTGCCTGGGGGCTAATTACTCTATTTGGTTCATTTTTGAAAATATTATGTTACATCCAAAGGCAAGAAAATTGATGGAGGCTTGTTTCAGGTTTGCTTATGTAATTTTGCACAGATTAAATTAGTTAATCAGAAATTATGCTGGCTAAAATAGATCTGTTGGTTTCTAAATCTACAGTGGAAAATTGCTTTTTAAAAAATAATTTAAGTGGCATGCTATTTAAATATGTTTCCATCAGTTCTCTCAAATGTGAGACTCGAGTTGTAACAACCCTGAAGGAAAGTCATGGAGGAGTGTAAGAATCCACGAATACAAGGTTTGGAAAGAGTATGCACCTGTGACCTCCTCCAGCAAAATGCTACGGTATCTACCGCAAAGAATGGAAGGAAAGAAAATTTGAGGAGTCAAGGGAAGGGTACAGGGGCATCTAAGAATTCTGGGAGAAAAATGAGAAAAGAATAACAGGCTTGCTGCTTCAGTTTCCTCACCTAAAACATGAGAATCATCACACTTATCTCCCATGGTTATGTAAAAAAAAAGAAAGTATCAAAAATTCCTGACCCAATGCCTGGTACTTAATACAGTTAATTTTAATATATTTTAAAAACTAATATCATTTAACACCATGTCCATCTTCATATTTCCTTGCTTATCCCAAAACTATGGACAGAGGAGCCTGGTGGGCTACATACAGTCCCAGACATTCAGATTTTATTGAGCAACTGAGCGTGAACACACCCCAAAACATCCTTGGGGGGAATTTTGTGTTGGTGTTTCTTGAGAGAACTTATTAGTGAGCAAATTTTAAGACCCTAAAAATTAAAACTAACAATGAAAAATGAAAATAAATTCAAATTTTTTTCTGAAAATATCCCATCAACTATGGCCAGAACTCAAACATAGATTGAATGAATTAACTCTACCATGGGAATAAAAAAAAAAAAAAAAAAAAAGATGTCATAATTTTACCACTCCAGTGAAAATTTTTAAAAAGCAATTCAATCTGAGAGAAAGGTAATCAGGAACTCTTATACTACTTTTATAACTTCCTATAAATTAAATAGGAAATGCTGGCTGGTATTTTATAGATGTTGTCTTCCCTCATTTACAATTAGTGTATTACAAATGTAGGTGGAGAATAGGAATTCATGGTCTTAGCAAGATACTGTTTTTAAAGTCATAACCTCTCAAAATTGTATATGAGAATTAAATGTTATTATATATAAAGTGCTTAGAACAATTCCTGGCATATGGTGAGTGCTATCAAAGTATTATCTTCTTCATTAGAAGATGAAGAAAGGTCTTAAGTTTAATATAAATAAAATCTCCTAGCATGTTTGTGCTAAATTTATCCATTCTGACTCCTTCTCCGGAGATTATGAATTAGGTCTGTGTGGGTACCCAGGAATGTACATTCTAATTAGCACCTCAAGTATCCTAAGAGAGATTGACGGACCACATTTAAACAACCAGTGACATTGAGTTTTATCTGAAAAGCACTGGAGATGACAATAAGAGAGTCTTGGTGTGTCATAAAAATAAAACAGATATTAATAATATGAGAAAAGTAAATAGCCAAATAACGAGGAAGTCAATGGGCAGTCTTAGCAACTATTCTCCAATAAAAATGTTTTAAAAGGGACAGTCTTGAAGGTCTATGTATATAGTGACCCTTGAACCACATGAGTTTGAACTGCTCAAGTTCACTTATATGCAGATTTTCTTTTTTCAATAAATACATCCTACACCATCAAAGGTTAATTGAATCCTAGGCTATGAAATCAGCAATGAAAAGGCCAACTATAAATTTATCCATGAATCTTCCACTCCTTGGGGGGTCCCCTAACCCTCACATGATTCAAGGGTCAACTGTACTAGAAAACAGAGATAGAAAGATATAAAATACAAAATTCTCTGTGTGTGCAAATGAGGTAATCTATTCCCTTATAGACGGGGTCTCACAGCACAAACCTTTGAAAACTTAAGTAAACATAACAGGGTAAAAGGAAATCAATCCTGGAAGGACTGGTGCTGAAGCTGAAGTTCCAATAATTTGGTCACCTGATGTGAAGAGCTGACTCATTGGAAAAGACTCTGATGCTGGGAAAGATTGAAGGCAGGAGGAAAAGGGGACGATAGAGGATAAGATGGTTGGATGGCATCACTGACTCAATGGACATGAATTTGAGCAAACTCTGGGAGATAGTGGAAGACAGGGAAGCCTGGCGTGCTGCAGTCCATGAGGTCACAAAAAGTCAGACATCACTTAGCGACTGAACAACCAACAGTGAAAGGGCAATGAAAAAATAATCATGTAAAAACTTAATATTTTTTCTTTCAAGAAACCATAAAATGAGTTGCTTTTATGAGTGAGGCTAGTTTTCAAGAAAATGTGATTTGTCATCTTGGAACTGAGAAGTTGGCTTCAGGAAAAAACTATATATACATATATATATGTATATATAGCAGGATTTATCCTTTTAATGTTCATCTATATGGGAATTGCAAGGTAGAGTACAATATCTTTCTTCAGACTATTGCTTCAAAATCAATTGAAGACAGACAGATGATATTTACTTGACTAAACGTTTATAGACGTGGACAAGGATAAACAAGCAATGTGTGCTTGGTCATGTCTGACTGTTTTCCACCCCATGGACTATATCTCTCTAGGCTCCTCTGTCCATGGAATTTTCCAGACAAGAATACTGGAGTGAGTAGCTTTTCCCTTTACCAGGGGATCTTTCCAACCCAGGGATTCAGCTGAGGACTCCCACATTGCAGATGGATTCTTTACCAGCTGAGCCACAAGGGAAGTCCAAGAATACTGGAGGGGGTAGCCTATTCCTTCTCCAGTGGATCTTCCTGACCCAGGAATCGAACTGGGTCTCCTGCATCACAGGCAGATTCTTTACCAACTGAGCTATGAGGGAGGCCCATGGACATGTATCAGTTCAGTTCAGTTCAGTCGCATCTGACTCTTTGTGACCCCATGAATCGGACCATGCCAGGCCTCCCTGTCCATCACCAACTCCCAGAGTTTACTCAAACTCATGTCCATCGAGTCAGTGATGCCATCCAGCCATCTTACCCTCTGTCGTCCCCTTCTCCTCCTGCCCTCAATCTCTCCCAGCATCAGGGTCTTTTCCAATGAGTCAACTCTTCGCATGAGGTGGCCAAAGTACTGGAGTTTCAGCTTTAAGATCATTCCTTCCAAAGAAATCCCAGGGCTGATCTCCTTCAGAATGGACTGGTTGGATCTCCTTGCAGTCCAAGGCACTCTCAAGAGTCTTCTCCAACACCACAGTTCAAAAGCATCAATTCTTTGGCACTCAGCTTTCTTCACAGTCCAACTCTCACATCCATACATGACTACTGGAAAAACCATAGCCTTGACTAGACGGACTTTTGTTGGCAAAGTAATGTCTCTGCTTTTCAAAATGCTATCTAGGTTGCTCATAACTTTCCTTCCAAGGAGTAAGTGTCTTTTAATTTCATGGCTGCAGTCACCATCTGCAGTGATTTTGGAGCCCAAAAAAATAAAGTCTGACACTGTTTCGACTGGTTCCCCATCTATTTCCCATGAAGTGATGGGACCAGATGCCATGATCTTCATTTTCTGAATGTTGAGCTTTAAGCCAACTTTTTTACTCTCCTCTTTCACTTTCACCAAGAGGCTTTTTAGTTCCTCTTCACTTTCTGCCATAAGGGTGGTGTCTGAGGTTATTGATATTTCTCCCAGCAATCTTGATTCCAGCTTGTGCTTCTTCCAGCCCAGCATTTCTCATGATGTACTCTGCATAGAAGTTAAATAAGCAGGGTGACAAGATACAGCCTTGACATACTCCTTTTCCTATTTGGAACCAGTCTGTTGTTCCATGTCCAGTTCTAACTGTTGCAACCTGGCCTGCATACACAGGTTTCTCAAGAGGCAGGTCAGGTGGTCTGGTATTCCCATCCCTTTCAGAATTTTCCACAGTTTATTGTGATCCACACAGTCAAAGGCTTTGGCATAGTCAATAAAGCAGAAATAGATGTTTTTCTGGAACTCTCTTGCTTTTTCCATGATCCAGCGGATGTTGGCAATTTGATCTCTGGTTCCTCTGCCTTTTCTAAAACCAGCTTGAACATCTGGAAGTTCACAGTTCACATATTGCTGAAGCCTGGCTTGGAGAATTTTGAGCATTACTTTACTAGCGTGTGAGATGAGTGCAATTGTGCGGTAGTTTGAGCATTCTTTGGCATTGCCTTTCTTTGGGATTGGAATGAAAACTGACCTTTTCCAGTCCTGTGGCCACTGCTGAGTTTTCCAAATTTGCTGGCATATTGAGTGCAGCACTTTCACAGCATCATTTTTCAGGATTTGAAATAGTTCAACTGGAATTCCATCACCTCCGCTAGCTTTGTTCATAGTGATGCTTCCTAAGGCCCACTTGAGTTCACATTCCAGGATGTCTGGCTCTAGATTAGTGATCACACCATCGTGATTATCTGGGTCATGAAGATCTTTTTTGTACAGTTCTTCTGTGTATTCTTGCCACCTCTTCTTAATATCTTCTGCTCTGTTAGGTCCAGGCCATTTCTGTCCTTTATCGAGCCCATCTTTGCATGAAATGTTCCCTTGGTATCTCTAATTTTCTTGAAGAGATCTCTAGTCTTTCCCATTCTGTTGTTTTCCTCTATTTCTTTGCATTGATCGCTGAAGAAGGCTTTCTTATCTCTCCTTGCTATTCTTTGGAACTCTGCATTTAGATGCTTATAGCTTTCCTTTTCTCCTTTGCTTTTCCCTTCTCTTCTTTTCACAGCTATTTGTAAGCCCTCCTCAGATAGCCATTTTGCTTTTTTGCTTTCTTTCCCATGGGGATGATCTTGATCCCTGTCTCCTGTACAATGTCAGAAACCTCAATCCAGAGTTTATCAGGCACTCTGTCTATCAGATCTAGTCCCTTAAATCTACTTCTCACTTCCACTGTATAATCATAAAGGATTTGATTTAGGTCATTCCTGAATGGTCTAGTGGTTTTCCCTACTTTCTTCAATTTCAGTCTGAATTTGGCAATAAGGAGTTCATGATCTGAGCCACAGTCAGCTCCTGGTCTTGTTTTTGTGGACTGTATAGAACTTCTCCATCTTTGGCTGCAAAGAATATAATCAATCTGATTTTGATGTTGACCATCTGGTGATGTCCATCTATAGAGTTTTCTCTTGTGTTGTTGAAAGAGGCTGTTTGCTATGACCAGTGCGTTCTCTTGGCAAAATTCTATTAGCCTTTGCTCTGATTCAT
This sequence comes from Oryx dammah, assembly GCF_014754425.2. Taxonomy (NCBI): domain Eukaryota; kingdom Metazoa; phylum Chordata; class Mammalia; order Artiodactyla; family Bovidae; genus Oryx; species Oryx dammah. Next base: position 6,072,207 of record NW_024070195.1, read on the forward strand.
TCCGTACTCCAAGGCCAAATTTCCCTGTTACGCTAGGTGTTTCTTGACTTCCCACTTTTGCATTCCAGTCCCCTATAATGAAAAGGACATCTTTTTTGGGTGTTAGTTCTAAAAGGTCTTGTAGGTCTTCATAGAACCATTCGACTTCAGCTTCTTCAGCGTTAGTGGCTGGGGCATAGACTTGGATTACTGTGATATTGAATGGTTTGCCTTGGAAACAAACAGAGGTCATTCTGTCATTTTTGAGACTGTATCCAAGTACTGCATTTCAGACTCTTTTGTTGACCATGATGGCTACTCCATTTCTTCTAAGGGATTTCTGCCCGCAGTAGTAGATATAATGGTCATCTGAGATAAACTCACCCATTCCAGTCCATTTTAGTTCCCTGATTCCTAGAATGTCGATGTTCACTCTTGCCATCTCCTGTTTGACCACTTCCAATTTGCTTTGATTCATGGACCTAACATTCCAGGTTCCTATGCAATATTGCTCTTTACAGCATCAGACTTTTTTCTATCACCAGTCACATCCACAACTGGGTATTGTTTTTGCTTTGGCTCCATCCCTTCATGGGATGGAGTTATAGCTCCACTGATCTCCAGTAGCATATTGGGCACTTATCAATCTGGGGAGTTCCTCTTTCAGTATCCTATCATTTTGCCTCTTCATACTGTTCATGGGGTTCTCCAGGCAAGAATACTGAAGTTGTCTTGTCTAATTCAATGAAACTAAGCCATGCCGTGTAGGGCCACCCAAGATGGATGGGTCATGGTGGAGAGGTCTGACAGAATGTGGTCCACTGGAGAAGGGAATAGCAAACCACTTCAGTATTCTTGCCTTGAGAACCCCATGAACAGTATGGACACGTATAGATATATGTAAAAATTATTTTCATTTTTTCTATTAGTAATTAACTTAAGCTGTTTCATAAAAAATACATTGTTTCTTTAAGTCGTTATTGAATTTGTTGCAACACCGCTTCTGTACCTTGGCCACAAGGCAGGTGGGAGTCTAGCTCCCCAGCTGCAACCTCTGCATTGGAAAGAGAAGTCCCAATCACGGGACGTCCAGGGAAGTCCCCATATTCTTTCTTCATGTAGAAGAAATGGAAGCCAAAGAAATCTCAAGGAAATGGCTCACTATGAAATGATCTAAATAGGAAGCTGTGGAGAGGTCTTCATCACTAAATGGAAGAAATCACTCAAAATGAAAACTAAATAAAAAGTGTGTCCTCTAAAGCAGTGTTGTTTCCAGGCAATACATAAAGCTTCTCAGCAATTTCACAGAAGCAACTGGCTTCCGTTGAGCCCTGTTTGTCTTTGCTCTAATTAGATCTGGTTCATAGATCATGTCCCTGACTTTGTCATCAAATCATTGAATGACCTTGATAGTTTCTTGCAAATGCCTCAGTTTCTCTGCTTACAAATGGAGGGTAGTAATCCTTGACAGCTTCATACTTCACTGATGTATTTCACAGATTAATGACTCATGAAAACTTTGAGGTGCTCTGATCAAAGGCACCATATAACTACAAAGAGTTATTATTTACCGTCTCTCCTTTATATTTGCCACTAATGAGCACTGTAGTCAGCAAATGTATTAGAGAAAAAAAAAAATACGGGAGGTGAAAGTTAAAGAAGGCTATTTCTCGCCATATTGAGATATAAATTTTGTTACTATTTATTGGTATTATGCAGACATATTGAAAAGGAGACCTCCTGCAGTCTAACTTCCTATCTGAGAGGCTTTTGTAAATATACCCAACATACTGGCTCTAAAGGCTTGAGCACCCTGGCATTTTCCTTGGATTTCTGCAAATTCTACCTAGAACTCACATTTCTATGAACTTGGTAGATGGGACACAGCATCAAAACGTTCCTACTAAGATCTTTTTCTCATATACCTTTTTTTTCTTTCATTTTAATGAATCTTTAGCAGTTTCACTGATATGTAAATTGACACCGATATGTCAGTCTCTCTCTCTCTCTCTCTCTCTCACACACACACACACACACACACACACACACACACACATTTCACCTTTCTATTCTTTGGAAATGAGGTAATCTAAATTTCCACTTAGAGAAACCTGGAGTCAAATCATTGTTTTTGCTAGAAAATTTCAATTATATGAATATACTTTTATTTTCTGTTCCTTTTCAAACTGTTTTCCCTGGTATCACTTTATATCCTAAGAGATTGATTAAACACCCCAAGTGAACCATCTAAACAGCAAAAAAAAAAAAAAAAAAAGGTACCTATTTAGCACATGTTTCAAGAGATTTTATCCTTTCAAATTTGATAAATGGCCCAGAATTTTTATGGTGCAAATGAGTGAAGGAAATCTCTAAATATTAGCCATAAAATAAGCAGTTTTATTTTAATTTGTTCCTCCTAAAAGTGCATGTCAAAATCTTCTTCCAGGAATATATTTTGAAGCACTTTGGGTCTCCAGCAGACAAGAAGGAATACACCTTCTCAGAGCCTTGGCAGTCCACCCATCTCTGAGCAGAGCTCTTTCTCAGCCCCAGGCTTCTTTCCCATCCAAAGCTCTATCCTAAAAAAAACGAAGCACTCAGCCATTAGAGGCACTTCAGCCGAAACATTTCTGAAACAAGTACATTCTTCAGTACTCAAGGTAAATGAATTTTTCATGGGCTACGATCTATGTAGAAAAGTTTTCATGAAAATCTAGCATTTTTTAAGGGATATCTCTTCGGACTAAATTGTGTTCGCTCAAACTTCACGTTTAAACTTTACTCCCCAGTGTGATTGTAATCAAACTTTGGGGAGATGATGAGATTTAGACGGGGTGGAGAGGGCAGGGGTCCCAGGATGGGATTAATGTCCTCATAAAAAAGACATCGGAGACCTTATTTCCGTTCTCCTTTCCCAAGCATGTGTGGATACAGCTAACAACAAACCACAGTCAAGATCGCTGCCACCTCCATCTAAACACTTTGCCTTCTTTTACGTATCGGTTCACCACTCCAATAGCAATAAGAAGTATGAGTAGGTCACAGTCTGGACAAATATATAAAATGAACAGCTGCCAGACACATGGACACACTCCTTAACCACAGCTACACGCATTGTTCAAATTATTCAGCCCTATGTTACACGGAGGTTCAAGGTCCTGTAAATATCAAAGCCAAGGGTACACCATGAGCTCTAATACAGGATCTGAAGCTTTTTCCCACAGACAAGGCTGCCTGGGGTGTTCAGGAAACTTCTGACACAGTGAGGGTAAGAACATGGTGAGCTGAGAAGGGGCCACAGAATGTGTTCTCTCGCTCATCCCCCTGCGATTTAATGAGCACCTACTTTGTGCTGGACTTTTGCTAAACGTTCATCTCATCCCACTAACAGTGTACTAAAGCAGATCATACTGTCCCTGATGTACAGATGAAGAAACCGAGCGCAGAGAAGTCACCTCGCTCGTCTCTGATCCTGCACCTTTCAAGTGCCACAGCATCATCCTCTTGCACAGAATTCTGACACCAACGCTCAGCCTCCCTCCACCGTAGCATCTGTCCGCGTGCTCTTCCATCGGTGCATGCCTTTTCATTTGCTCATTTGTTGTCAGTCTAGGTCATGTTTCACACAGTTTAAGACGCATAGATTCAGAAAAGAAATAGGGAGAGGATCATAAATTTTGTTGTTAGAAGGGAATAATGGTGACATCTGTGAAGCACGTAAATTCTCAGGGATGTTTTTCACTCTTTCCTGATACTGACTCGCCGTAAACATGCAGCCTTGAGTTCTGCTCTCACTGAGCTCCTAGACCCAGGGCTGGAGCCTCCATACAGCCCAGCGGGTGAGCTTTCCGCTCCTCAGCTTATCTTTCACAGGATGAGGATATAAAAACGACCAGCTCCATATCCTAAAAGAATCCATGTGCCTGTTCTTTAAAGCAAGATGATAAGTTGAAATACATACCAGACATACAGAAAGAAATGGAAATGTTGAACTGTGAGTGCATCAGAAAATATGTCTGAAAAATAATGGTTTAAAAAAGGCTTATATTGCAAAGACAGAGCCGTGCCTTTGTTTTCATCTCAGTGACTTCTGAGAGTCCTGTCTTGACAAAGATGCAAAGTATTGTCAAAACAGCCACAAATTTCTCAAGGTCGATGCCCCGTAGTGGGGTTGCTGGGTCGTACAGTAGTGCTGCTTTTAATTTTTTAAGGAACCTCCATACTGTTCTCCAGGGCTTCCCTGGTCGCTCAGCAATAAAGAATCCACTTGCAATGAACGAGGTGCAGGAGACCCGGGTTCAATCCCTGGGTCGGGAAGATCCCCTGGAGGAGGAAATCTCAACCCACTCCAGTATTCTTGCCTGGAGAATCCCACAGACAGAGGAGCCTGGAAGGCTGCAGTCCATAGCGTTGCACAGAGTCAGACACGACTGAAGTGACTTAGCGCAGCAAATACTGTTCTCCGGAGAGGCTAAAGCAATTCACTATTCCAACCAACGGTGCAAGACAGTTCCCTCTCCTCCGTGCACCCTCTTGTAGATTTTTTGACGATGGCCCTTCTGACCAATGTGAGGTGATACATTCACTGTAGTTTTGATTTGCATTTCTCTAATAATTAGTGATGTTGAGCATCTTTTCATGTGCCTCTTGACCTTCTCTCTATCTTCTTTGTGAAGTCAGTCAAAGAGAAAAATATGGCATATTACTGAGTATATGTGGAATCTAGAAAAATGGTACAGAAGAAGCTATTTGCAAGGCAGGAATAGAGAGGAAGATGTAGTGAATGGACACATGGGGGCAAGGGGGGTGGGTTGGGATGAATCAGGAGATTGGATTGACATATATACACCACCATGTGTATGAGAGATAGCCAGTGGGAAGCTGCTGTATAGCACAGGGAGTTCACAGAGCTCTGTGATGACCCAGAGGGTGTGATGAGGGGGGAGGGTTGAGAGGTAAGTCCAAGAGGGAGGCGACTTATGTATACTTAGGGTTGATTCACTTCCTTGTACAATAGAAACTAATACAACATTGTAAAGCAATTATAGTCCAATAAAAAAAAAATCCATGAAGACACATGACCTGGCTCATGGGGTCCCCCACTCTCGCAGCCATATTTCTCGCCTGTTGCTGCCCTAGCAAACTATCTCAAGTTCTGTGGCTTCAAACAGCAGGAATGTCAGCTTCACAGCTGTGATGCGAGAGGTCTGACCAAGGCGTTGTCAAAGCTGGCTCCTTTGTGAAGCTCTAGGGGACAATCCCGGAGAAGGCAATGGCACCCCACTCCAGTGTTCTTGCCTGGAGAATCCCAGGGACGGGGGAGCCTGGTGGGCTGGCATCTATGGGGTCGCACAGAGTCGGACATGACTGAAGCGACTTAGCAGCAGCAGCAGCAGCAGCAGCAGCAGCGGGGGACCATCCACGCTGGGCCTCTCTCCTGCGTGACTGCTGCAGCCCTTGGTGCCTCTTTCCTGTAGGTGCATCACTCCACTCTGCCTCTGTCTTCACGTCGCTTCCCTCCTGCGTGGGTCTTTGGTTCAGATCCTCAAATCCCTCTCTTCTTTCTCTTCTCAGAACACTAGTCATTGGATTTAGGGCTCAATTGTTTAAATTCATCTAAATTGATCATCTAAGCTGATCATTTAAATCATCTAAATTTATGTTTTCAAGTTGTGGTACTGGAGAAGACTCTTAAAAGTCTCTTGGGCTGCAAGGAGATCCAATCAGTCCATCCTAAAGGAAATCAATCCTGAATATTCATTGGAAGGTCTGATGCTGAAGCTCCAATACTTTGGCCACCTGACGCGAAGAGCTGACTCACTGGAAAAGACCCTGCTGCTGGGAAAGGTTGAAGGCAAAAGAAAAAGTGGCTGACAGAGGATGAGATGCTTAGAGAGCATCACCAACTCAATGGACATGAGTATGAGCAAACTTTGGGAAGTAATGGAGAATAGAGGAGCCTGGCAGGCTGCAGTCCATGGTGTTACAGAGTCGGAAAGTTCTTAGCAACTGAACAAGAACATATAAATTCAGGATGACTTCATCTGGAGATCCTCAGTTTATTAATTATACTGCAGAGACCCTACTTCCAAACAAGGTCACCATCACAGCTACCAGGGATTAGGCAGTTCAGGAGAACATAGTTCAATCCACTGCGGGCATAGTGCCTGCTGTGATAAGAAAGACTGTACTTGCTAATTGCTTCCCAGGTAGCGCTGTTGGTAAAGAACCTCCCTGAAAATGCAGGAGACCTAAGAGATGTGAGTTTGATCCCTGGGTCAGGAAGATCCCCTGGGGGAGGGCATGGCAACCCGCTCCAGTATTCTTGCCTGGAGAATCCCATGGATAGGGGAGCCTGGTGAGTTACAGTCCATAGGGTCGCAAAGACCCAAGCGACTGAGCCCGCAGGCACATACTTGCTAATTACGATCATTTACCGAGAAAATTCAGAATAGTTGCAACCTTAATGCGCCCAGGATACTCATATCTAAGAGGCACAAATGAAGAAAATAAATTCTGTTATGGAATTTCCACACTCCAAATTAGAGAATACCTCCCCAAACTAAACTATTTCTCCTCTATTGTAAAGTGGAAAATATTTCCACTTGTAACCTGTTATTTTGAAAGACATCATTGAGAAGAGGGGTTTTTTTTTTCCTACTTTATGATATACTTTTGTTCCACTTTAGCCTGAATCTACTTGCCTTTCACAAAAACTACACACACACACACACACACACACACCCCTAGACTTTGGGGATTCTTTCATATTTATTGGAGATGGATAAGGTGACTACAGAGAAGAAAGACTTCTCCTCTCCTTCATGAACCTGAACATATGATACTACACTACTCAAAAGCAGAAACTGCAGGTGTGGGAAACAAAGGATATTTCTGAAATCAACACGATCAACAGGGTATAGACTGTGTGGCACTTGTCACAACGCTGCACAAGTCGAGTCCCTTAATGATGACTTCATAAATAAGAGATTGTTCACATATTTATATGGTGCTTATGCAAATGAACCCAAGTAGTTCTTCATTTTATCCAAGTAAGTTTATGCTGGTTTCAGGTTTTCTTACAGATACTGCATCACATGCTAGAAATGATCTCTCTAACATGAAATTTTAAAAAGTGAAGTGGAACTAAGTTGTGCAAGGGCTTGGATTGATATTGATAGGATAGTGTAAGCTCTGTATGATAAAATGTATTATGAAAGACAGAGGGAAAGACTCAGAAAGTCATGGAGCAAGTCAGGAAGTGGTGCATTGGTAACACCAGGAGAAGATTGCAGGATTGATATTTCAACTCGTCATTTCAAAAAGTGAGTTATTCTACGTTTCTTGATTTAGATTTCAGTGCTGACCTGTTCCAATGAAGAAGTTCCTGGCAGAATTACGTTTTTCTGAGTGTTTCTTTCAGTCTCCTCACTGTCGGCAGAGATGGCTTCACTATCCTTTTTGTAGTGTTCAAGATTCTTTCTGGGACTCACCGGGTCTTCAGAACTCAAAGTCCCCTCCACGGTGCTCTCATCTGTTAACCACAAGAAGATCACGTGAATTCCACCTGCTCTTTGTCACTTTATCTTCACAAGTGTCACTATAATGGCTTCCCCAGTGGATGAGCAGTAAAATACTCTACCTGCAGGGCAGGAGATGCCGGAGACTTTGGTTTGACCCCTGGGTCAGGAAGATCCCCTGGAGGAGGGCATGGCAACCCACTCCAGTATTCTTGCCTGGAGAATCCCCATGGACAGAGGAGCCTGGCGGGCTGCAGTCCATGGGATTGCAAAGAGTCGGACATGACTCAGTGACTAACACACACACGGGTGCTAAAAGAACATATTTATGATAACTTTCAGATCAGCTAATTTATAGATATGTAAGTGTAATTACAAAAAAATTATTAATCATCAAGGCTATTTAGTTATTTTATAGGTCATAGATTCAAAATTCTATTGAATATGCTGCCTTTGTCTAAAAAAACCTTGCAAATCAATGATAATTGGAACAATGATTTTAAAATACACTTTGCAGGGCATTTATAATATAACTTCTGCAATAAAAAGGATCTCATATTCAAGAGATTATGACATCTATTACACAAGAATCAGAATAGGCCATTATGGTTTGTCAAATCATGTAGTAGAATTTATAAGCATTATATCAAAGGGAGCAACTGTTTTACATTAGCTACTCCCAAGATGTCATATTTTTGTACTACACAGTATAAGAAACAGTAAACTTGGTGGTCTTAGATTCCTTTATATATGCTCTTGTGGTATAATAGCGAATTCAAGAACTATATTATTCTTTTACAAGCATAAAGAAACAAGGTCATGTCATTACTAAAAATAATAACAGTATAAGAACATGGTTCTTAGAAGAGGATTAAAGGGTCGTTATGTAGATGTCCTACCACTGGATAGAGCTGAACATAAACATTATGCCAAGCTGGATGACCACCTTAGTCACTGAATTAGAACATACCTCAAACATGTTCCCCTTCCCCTAAAAGGCAGGTACAATGTCTGGAGCCCCACGGTGAAATATGATCTTTGGGGCTGAAATGGCTCTGAGTAATATTTGTCACTATCATTAGCTCAATAACCTCATGAAACAACTTCACCAACTGATCATAGAGAATTCGATTATCAACTTGCATGGTTGAGTGTGCTCAGACATGTCCAACTCTTTGGGACCCCGTGGACTAGTAGCCCACCAGGCTCCTCTGCCTACGGGATTTTCCAGGCAAGAATACTGGAGTGGGTTGCCATTTTCCTCCTCCTGGAATCTGCCAGACCCAGGGATCGAACCCACATCTCCTGTGTCTCCTGCACTGGCAGACAGATTCTTTACCACTGCGCCGCCTGAGAAGACCCTTATCAACTTGTATGGATGCTAAAAGAACATATTTAAGATAAATTTCTCTTCAGCTAATTCATAGATACACGAATGTAATTACAAAGAAATTACTGATCATCATGGCTAAAACGCTTCGTAAACTACCAAATATGCAGGGCCGTGGGCACATAATGAGCCATTTTAAATTGTTGTTTTACAACCACAGCTAGAATCAAGGTGCAAGAAGAAGAAATCATCTTACCCTAAGTTCAAAACTTAAATGGTGGCCCCAGGGCTTCAGTGAAAGAAATCCACGAGTCCCTGGGTATGGAAATCTCACATGCTAGAGGAAGTTTATTGAGGAATGCTGCCTTTAAATGTGAAGGGCTGAGCCGGCATTTGTAAAGTGATAACACTCCTTATATACATGACACGGAGCCTGGAAAGGCAGCAAACTGCATACAGCAGCGTCACATGAAAGCCAGTTCCCACTTCCTCTAGGTTACCAGCTTGCTGTCCTTGATCAGAAATTACCTTTGCTGCCCATCACGTCGTTATTGCTTAAAACTTCCCATTTAAATTGTAAGCTGCAAAAATCTAAATGGAACTGCATGTGTGATCTTTGTCACCTCATTTTCATGAATGGGGAAGAATATTCTGACACAAAAATTACATACTTAATTCTAGCTCACCCTCTTGGCTGACCTCCATCCCACACAGCCTTGGGTTTATTTCCTCACCCATCAGTGGGTCAAAGTAATTTCTGCTGTATTCATTTCCTGTGGAAAGTACATGAAGTAAGGGTCAGTGATTATTGGAAGCACATGAACCAAAATGTTAATTTTGAAATCGACACCAGCACAGAAGGGCCATTTTAGCTACTTGATAAGCTTAATTTTTTTTTTACAAGTCTTCCAGGCTTTCCTTTTTTTGTAATTATCATCTGGCAAAAGGTCAGAAAAGGTAATTCAAGAAACAAGTTCATGCTATCTGTCTGTTGCTAAAAAGTTAATGAGAAAATTTTCAAATGCAGACTTTAGAAGAATAATTTGAAAACGTAATCAAAATTATTTTTAGGACATACTCAAGAAATCAAACCGCTGGATTATCATGGTGTTCAGAGTTCGCCGATGCCTCTGTTTACCCACTTTTATATGTAGTTCACGACTTATATCATGTCATTGGATCCGGAATTTCATAGGCAACTTAGTATCGTCTTAATTGAGAGAAACTATAGCAAAATTTTCGCATTGCTAGTTGCATAAAAAGAAAGGAGAAAGAGAGAGGAAGAATGCAGGGATGAGGGAAGGAAGAAAGGAAAAGAGGGAGAGAGCAGGGACCAACGCGAAGAAACAGGAGGGCTTGAGTAACAGGAAGGAAGGTGCAAATGCTGCAGCCAGAAATTGTACTCAAGACACATCCACGATCTCAACAGCACACCGAAAATTCTCACTTCATGTTTCCCACTTAATGTTTGTCCTTAGGTGGATAACGAAACTGCAGCCAGAAACACGAATTTATAATACAATAAAGGGTCTGCTATCAATTTTCCAAATCTACTTTCACACTTTCTGCAGACTGAAATGTGTATCATCCTGTTGCTAGTAATTTACATTCACCAAAAGGTAACCTACTCTAATGATAACTTGCCTCAAACACTGCAAGATAAAGCTTTGTCAACTGAAAGCAAAAAAAAAAAAAAAAAATTAAAAGTATTGCTCATAGGAAAGGGTTAATACAGACCAAGTATACTGTGGAACTGCACAATATATTTATTTTAGGATCAAAAATAATCCCAACAGCAGGTCCTTTTCCAAGACTAAATGGAATTTTGATATGAACCTAAGCTTAATTTATATTTCTGGACTGGCACATTTTTGCTGTCAGTCTCTGTTCTATCAGCATAGTAACTACAAGAACTGAAAATCCGCTTTACCTTGAGGTCTCAATAAAGAAAAAAATAATAATAAATGGGTTTCAGTTTTGTTACTTTATCTGTCAACAACCACTAGGCTGATATGAATCTTGGCAGTATGTAATCAAAGTCTTATGTTCTGCAAAAACACAGCTATTCTACCCAATTCACCGTAATTGTTGTATTTTCCCCCTTTACACAAAGCACTGTGATACTCTAAGCATACTCTTTCATATACTGGCAAAATAATTCACCTCTGTTAAAGTGAAAATGGTGCTATGTTATTCCTTACGATATTTGCCGTGGCAGCAACAGGCAACTATGGGCACGCACAGTCTGGAAATCCCACCCCCACCCCCAGTTCAATATAAAACTCCAATTCTCTGTCTACTGAAATGATTTATTAATAAATAGTAGTAAGTGGATCAAGTCCCTGGAGGATCAGTTCAGTTCAGTCGCTCAGTCGTGTCCGACTCTTTGCGACCCCGTGAATCGCTGCACACCAGGCCTCCCTGTCCATCACCAACTCCCGGAGTCCACTCAGATTCACGTCCATTGAGTCAGTGATGCCATCCAGCCATCTCATCCTCTGTCGTCCCCTTCTCCTCCTGCCCTCAATCCCTCCAAGCATCAGAGTCTTTTCCAATGAGTCAACTCTTCACATGAGGTGGCCAAAGTACTGGAGTTTCAGCTTTAGCATCATTCCTTCCAAAGAAATCCCAGGGCTGATCTCCTTCAGAATGGACTGGTTGGATCTCCTTGCAGTCCAAGGGACTCTCAAGAGTCTTCTCCAACACCACAGTTCAAAAGCATCAATTCTTTGGCACTCAGCCCTCTTCACAGTCCAACTCTTACATCCATACATGACTACTGGAAAAACCATAGCCTTGACTAGACGGATCTTAGTCAGCAAAGTAATGTCTCTGCTTTTGAATATGTTATCTAGGTTGGTCATAACTTTTCTTCCAAGGAGTAAGCGTCTTTTAATTTCATGGCTGCAATCACCATCTGCAGTGATTTTGGAGCCCCCAAAAATAAAGTCTGACACTGTTTCCATTGTTTCCCCATCTATTTCCCATGAAGTGATGGGACTGGATGCCGTGATCTTTGTTTTCTGAATGTTGAGCTTTAAGCCAACTTTTTCACTCTCCTCTTTCACTTTCATCAAGAGGCTTTTTAGTTCCTCTTCACTTTCTGCCATAAGGGTGGTGTCATCTGCATATCTGAGGTTATTGATATTTCTCCCAGCAATCTTGATTCCAGCTTATGTTTCTTCCAGTCCAACATTTCTCATGATGTACTCTGCATAGAAGTTAAATAAGCAGGGTGACAAGATACAGCCTTGATGTACTCCTTTTCCTATTTGGAACCAGTCTGTTTTTCCATGTCCAGTTCTAACTGTTGCTTCCTGACCTGCATACAGATTTCTCAAGAGGCAGGTCAGGTGGTCTGGTATTCCCACCTCTTTCAGAATTTTCCACAGTTTATTGTGATCCACACAGTCAAAGGCTTTGGCATAGTCAATAAAGCAGAAATGGAGAATAAGCAAACCTAAATCATTCTTAAGTCAAATATTTGGAGAAACTGAGTCTCCAGCTTCTCAAATGGGCTTCCCAGGTGGCCCCAGGGGTAAAGAACCCAGCTGCCAATGCAGGAGACACAAGAGATGCTGGTTCGATCCCTGCCTTGGGAAGATTCGCTGGAGGAGGCCATGGCAACCCACTCCAGTATTCTTGCCTGGAGAATCCCATGGACCGAGGAGCCTGGCTGGCTACGGTCCATAGGGCCGGACACAACTAGTGACCTAGCACACATACACGCAGGTTCTCAAACCATTTACAGCCCTGTTGTCTGTTGAGAAATGAGGATCTTGCCCAGCTGAGTATGAAGGAAGTCTGCATTCAATCCAATGTGGTTTAATAGTGTGTAAAGGACAGGGTTCTGTCGGAGTGTATGGCAGGAGCGTCCAACCCATATTGGAGAGTTCAAAGATTTCCTGGAGAAATTACTACTTGAAGTAATGGATAACCAACAGGGACCTACTGTATAGCACCTGGAACTCTGCGTAGCTTGTATGGAAGGGGAGTTTAAGGGAGAATGGACATGTACATATGCTTGGTTGAGTCGCTTTGCCACCCACCTGAAACTAGCAAGCCATTGTTCACTGGCTGTACTCCAGTATGAAATGAAAAATTACAAAATAAAAAATATGCCATCATCTCCATCACCACCCAGGCAAAGGATGACTGCCCACCTCTTTTCAGTATCCCAGTCTAAATAAAAACATCATCTGTTTTTAAAAAAATTGTGATTAGGAATTAGCCATATCGAAAACACAGGGGAAAGGAATTTGTTCTGGAAGGAGAAGCATAACAGAGGGAAAAAGACACAAAAGCATAAAGACATGGGAAGCACGTGTGGTTAGTGGATGCTCCCTGGTTATTCTCTGCCTCCCAAAGTTCCGATACAGAAAAGTAGGTAATGGAATCCAAACTTGCTCAGTCGTCACAGAACTGGGTTCTTAACTGATGGTTTTGTTCAAATTATTATTAAGTTCTACAGTGTCACTTCATGCTGATAGAATGTTTCATATCCATTCAATTATTCAAAGTACATTTGTGTGTGTGTGTGTGTGTGTGTGTGTGCTTAGTCGCTCAATCGTGTCCTACTCTTTGTGACCCCTTGGACTGTAGCCCCCCAGGCTCTTCTGTCCATGGGGCTTCTCCAGGCAAGAACACTGGAGGGGGTTACTGCGTGCTTATTACGTGACTATATCAGTAAAACAAACATTCAGAAACCTCTCCCCTCACGGAGCTTACAGTCTGTGAGTAGAAGAATAAAAGCAAATGGATATGTATATTTTATAGTGTATTAGGTGATAATACACGGAGGGGAAATAGAACCAGATAACGATGATTTGGTACCCCAAGAACTGTTGGAGGCTGCCTCTCTTGCATATATCTTTGCTTCAAATGAAGATGGATGTCCAGGATTAAATCACTATGTTCTCAAGTATGAGATAATGAAGTGATAATGTAATATTTATAATTTATTATGTATAGGTTAATATTATTTGGCCATTTTTTGCTATAACATAAATCAGCTTATGAGTCAAATAAGAACCTACTATTATTAAATATTAGCGGCTTTCCTCATAGCTCAGCAGTAAAGAATGTGTCTGCCAATACAAGAGACGTGGGAGAAGCAGGTTTTATCCCTGGATCAGGAAGATCCCCTGGAGAAGGAAATGGCAACCCACTCCAGTATTCTTGCCTGGCACAGAGGAGCCTGAAGGGTTATACTCCATAGGGTCACAAAGAGTTAGACACAACTTAGAGACTAAGCAACAGCAATTATTAAATATTAAAATAATTCTTCCTTTCTGTTGTTATATCTTGCCCTGATAAGCCAATAACTGAAATAGAGTAGGCAGAATTTAAGATGGTACAGCACATGGAAACTACTAGAAATTTGGAAACAACAGGCTTATCACTAGTTCCTCTACTTGTGCTTCATTGGATAGTGTCAAGACTTTATAAAGTGAGATGGTTTTAGATATTACCAGAAGGTAAGTTGCTAAATAGGATAAATTCCTAAAAGTGCCCTGATCATTCAGAATACACTTTTGGATATGTCTAAAATCATCTCACAGGAAAATTAACAGACCCACTGAGAAATTCAAAGTAGGGCATTTAGCAACATACATATAACAATAGGCTGTAACATGGCTGGTATTTAACTGTTTGTGACATTCATGTGAATAACCTACAGTTGCACATATACACGTATCTATGGTTCTACACTGAAGCAATCGGGGGTGATACATAAAACTCGTAAGTTAGTAAACTAGCTTTGTTTACACTCTCGATACTCTTTCTTTGTTTCCAGCTTCCTAAATTAGCTATTCGATGGGTCTAATCAGCCTCAGTTAGGGCTCTTTTTGCTGAATTGAGGGAGGAAGACGCATGTGCATGCCTTGCCTTTCCACACACAGCAGGTTCTCCTATCCTTTAACTCAGAGCAGCACAGAATGTAATCAGGGCTTTCACTTCAATTACACCCAATGTGAACTTTGGTCTGGGAATTCTCCAGCGTGCTCCCCTGCAGCTCCTTGGGGGCTCATAAGAGTGAAAATGGAATTGCCCACCAGAGGGAGATTTTTGGGAATCAAGGAAGTGCCTGACTCAATGAGGCAACCACTTCCCTTTGAATCGGCCCCGCTACCTCCAGGGGGAGAAGATGTCACTGCATCTATCCATTTCTCGAGAAGTTTATTGAGTCCATGCTTGTCCTTTTCCTGTGAATCCACCTGCTTCAGCTCAGCTTTTCATCACCAACCTTGATGCTTTCTACAATATACTGTAAGTTAAATAAACACAAGGCCTGCATGCAAACTAAATAACTAAACACGTTACATTCTGTGATTACAGCCATGCACCAAAATTTTCCAAACTAGAATAGTCTCTTCAGCATTATGTCTTTCAAAAGCATGAAGCCTAGAGCTTCATAATTAAATTTGATTCCCATGAATTTTATAAAATAAATTTAAGGAAACTTTTATATTTTCCCCACTTTGAAAATCTAATACCAAGTCTTCAGATTTAAATGATCAAGGAGTTTATATATATGTATGAAACAGAAATATAGACATCAGGAGGTTGTAAGGCAGATTAGTGGGAACTATATCAAACTCAAACATACCCTATCCTGTTGAAAGTGAAAGTCTCTCAGTCATGTCCAACTCTTTGCAACTGGATGGACTGTGTGGCCTGCTAAGCTCCTCTGTCCATGGAATTTTCCAGACCAGAACACTAGAGTGGGTAGCTGTTCCCTTCTCCAGGGATCTTCCCAACCCAGGGATGGAACCCAGATTTCCCACATTGTAGGCCGATTCTTTACCATCTGAGCCACCAGGGAAGCCCAAGAGTACTGGAGTGGGTAGCCTATCCCTTCTCCAGTGGATATTCCCAACCCAGGAATTGAACTGGAGTCTCCTGAAATCTAGGCGGATTCTTTACCACCTACTTTACTAAATTCACCCAAATACTATTTTTATAAGATTAATTTACAAACATTTTTTAAATTAATGGCAACTAAAGATACAAAGCTACTTTTTAAGATTATAAAAATTATCTTAAATCAAAGTCTTCATTATGAAAAAAGTGAAAGTGTTCATCACTCAGTCATGTCTGACTCTATGTGACCCTATGGACCGTATCCCTCCAGGCTCCTCTCTCCATGGGATTCTCCAGGCAACAATACTGGAGTGGTTGCCATTCCCTTCTCCAGGGTGTCTTCCTGACCTAAGGATCAAAACTGTGTCTTCTGTGTATCCTGAATTGCAGGCAGACTCTACCCTCTGAGCCGTCAGAGAGAGGATAAAAATTGTTATCTTAAATCAGTCTTCATTATACTAAGTATCAAAACAAAACTACAACAAAACCCAAACCAAAAAAAAAAAAATCTAATGAAGGAAACTCAAACTATGACTTAAATGTCCAGTATCAATATTTCTGCTTAGTTGCTCAGTTGTGTCTGACTCTTTGTGACCCCATGGACTGTAGCCCTCCAGGCTCCTCAGTCCATGGGATTCTCCAGACAGGAATACTGGAGTGGGTTGCCGTGTCCTCCTCCAGGGGATCTTCCCAACCCAGGAATAGAACCCAGGTTTCCCACATTATTCTTTAACAGTCTCTTAGAAACCTTAGTCAAAGTAATTAGGACAAAAATAAGGGGGGATGTGAGCTAAAGTTATTAAAAATAATTATTAATATATTTTGTGTAAATAGTGTTTGAAGCCAGTGTTTCCATACCATGAACGCATGAGAGATTTGACTGAAAAGCTTTCACCACAGAGACAATAATTTTCAAAGTATTTGAACAATACCTTGAAAAAACACTACAAATCATTAATTTTTTAAAATGCCAACAATAGACACTTAGGAGATATAATGAATAAGTAGGAAACCGACACCCATAATAAAGCTCCAAATAACTCTCAAATTAGTTTTTCTTAAATTTTCATAAGAATCCCTAGGTGGTCATCACGAGTATTCATCTTAACCAGAAACTCAAACTGCAACGCATGAGTTTTTAACCATGGAGTGACAAAGGGCAAATTGATACCATTTTCTTCTTCTCCTTTATAGAAAGGCTAACCTGTGGAGGTGGAGCTGCTGCTCACAAGGTTTTCAAAAGCCGCTGCCTTGTTGGACAAATTATCTTTTTCTATTGCTTATTCTTACTTCTTTTCCAAATCTTGTGGGTATTTGAGATATCAGTGATTTGAAAATCTAAATAGGGTAATAGTTGAAGTTTGCTAACAAGTACTAATTAATTGAGCCATATTCTTCTTCCCCTAAGGCCCTCCCTCGTGGTAAATTACCAGGCATTTTCACTTTCAAACCACTGGAGTGCTGCAGAGTACATAATTGCTGCAGGGCTCAACCGACAGGACCCCAAGGCATTCTTGCACCTCGTGCTCCTCCGGACCTCAAATCCTCAGAGTTAAAGAGGGTCCCCAGGCACCTCACTTCTAAACAGGAAGATCTTTCCATTACTTAAGTAATAATGACAATTCAAAGGTTAAGTATAAATATATTGTTTCTTATGCATATTTAAAACTCCTACAAAACTAATATCAAAGTAACTAATTTTTTTTTTCTAGTTGAAGCCTGGCAACATTAACTTGTTGCTGTTGTTTAGTCAGTAAGTTGTGTCCAACTCTTGCGACCCTAGGGACTGCAGCCCACCAGGCTTCTCTGTCCATGGAATTTTCCAGGCAAGAATACTGGAGTGGGTTGCCATTTCCTTCTCCAAGGGATCTTCCCAACCCAGGGTCGAACCCATGTTTCCTGCTGGGTGGCAGATTCTTTACCATTGAGCTACCAAGGAAGCCCTTATCCTACATGTCCATAAATTAATGCACACAGTTTAGAATATTACCTTTCAAATTAGGAAGGACCTGATATTCGATGTTAATCGCCCCCTAATGTTTCTGTTGGGAAAGATTGAAGATAGGAGGAGAAGAGCACGACAGAGGATGAGATGGTTGGATGGCATCACTGACTTGATGGACAAGATCTGAACAAGCTGAAGAAGTTGGTGATGGACAGGGAAGCCTGGTGTGCTGCACTCCACAGGGTTGCAAAGAGTTGGGCATGACTGAGCAACTGAACTGAACTGAGTATCTCTGATTGTGCCTTCATTCATTTAAAAATTATCTGTTCCCCCTGCATCTATGATGACTCATATACTGTACTGAAGGGTTCATTCAGTAGTAATATTTTTCATCTCACTGTGGTATACTTCAATATGAAAGCAATCAATGTAACGGATTATTAGATTTAAACCATCTTGAAATCAATGTAAAAATCTTGTATGAGAAACTACTGCTTGTTTGAGAGTGCCAGGTTAATCCAGATGACTCAACTAAAATCTCAAGAGTTGCCCTCCATGTGACTTTGCTTATGTAACACGTTTCATGACAGAGAACGTTCATGTCTGTTGAGTTTACCTTTGCACCTCTGTTATTTAGCTTAGCACTTGGCAAATAGATACTTGATCAATATGCTTTTCAGTAAGTGAGAAAGAGGAAATGGAAAAATATGTAAATTATTTTAGTATATATATGTATATATATGTGGATCCCCCCATGGCTCAGTGGTAAAGAATCTGCCTGCCAGTGTGAGAGACACAGCTTCAATCACTGGGTGGGGAAGATACCCTGAAGGAGGGCATGACAACCCACTCTAGTATTCTTGCCTGGAGAATCCCGTGAACAGAGGAGCCTGGCGGGCTATAGTCCATAGCACTGCAAAGAGTTGTACCCGAGTGAAGCGATACACACACACACACACACACACACACACATATATATATGTATATAGATATATATATGTATATACACACACACATGTGCAGGAAAAATATTATGTAAATTTATATCCCACTAATCACACATATACCACTCCCATGTTTTAACTGTACTGATGTTGTGGCCAATAGATATGATCAGGAAATAATCCAAGACTGAGGAACCGTAGGGACGCTTATCTGATGGGAGTCTGGTTGACTTGTTTTGCTGTCCTGCATCCATTTCCTCTCTCTAATAGCATCACAATTTCCTAGTTCCCAGTGAGTATAGTCTTGCTGGTTCAGTAACTCCAGATTCCTGTCTCCAACGACAGAAGCCAGGAAGGGCTGGCAGAACCTACTTCCCTGACCTGCGACAAAGCCAGGGGCCTGGCAAGTGACCTGAGCTTGATCCATCAAATGCGTTCCCTGAGGACCTCGGGTGAGTGAAGCAAGGATGAAAAGAACACTTGAAGTGACCTCAGAGAAAATTAGAGATGGAAAGGGAAAAACTTCCCAAGTGCAGTTAAATCACTCACCATCATTTGAACTGTGTTACTATGCATGTCTATAATTACTTCTTATTTCTTCTTACTTAAAAAAGTCCTTCCCTGGCTCTTTCTCACGTTTATGGCATGTTTCATTTTATTGTCCTTTAGATTCGGTCATTCACGGCTTCTTAGTGACACCATGGTATAGATTTAGATTATTAAGTATGCCTTTCACCTACCCAACCCTCAAGCCCTTGTTATGTTTAGAAGCTAAGCCAACTCCTCTGTCTTCTGAAATTCTACACAGCAGTGGGTTCTCTGTTACTCTCCCTTCTCAAGGGCTGTCATTCTGAATTTCGCTTCCTCATCAGGTTAACCATCACCAGGCCAAGCCATGGCTGGCAGTGAGTGAAGTGGATGAGCTGAAATCAGAGAAGTGGCTTACACACACAAAGGTGTGGTTTCCAGGTGAGACAGAGCAGAGGACATGTGGTCAAAAATGATCAGATGTGTGTTATTCCTCCAGAAATTTATGAAAGAAGTGTCTGAATGTTTTCTCCAAGCATCCACTTACAAATTAAAGGCAGTAAGAACCGGAGGAAGGTCATGAACAGAGCCGGGAAGACTCCCTTCAGAAACGGGGAGCAGAGGCAGCTGCAGGCAGGGTGAGGGTTTTGGTCCGCTTTTTCTCCTTCACACCTTGTAAAACGGCTGATGCCAACGCACGGCACCGTCTCCTCAGCTCACTGCCCTTCTCCCTCGAGACCCTTTAGATGAATAAGCTCCGAAAGATGCTTCAGCATCGGAGTGTTCAGGGGAAATTAGAGGGTACTCGCCAAGTGATCGTCGAATCAGACCACTCAGTACTCTCCATTTTGCTTGTTCTTAAAGATCAGTGTGTATTTACTTAAATCACCTTTCTCCTATATTCTCAGGTGGTGCAGTTGATAAAGAATCTGCCTGCCAACACAGGAGACACAAGAGACACGAATCCCTGGGTCAGGAAGATCCCATGGAGGAGGAAGTGCAACCCACTCCAGGATTCTTGCCTGAAAAATCCCATGGACAGAGGAGCCTGGTGGGCTACAGTCCATGGGGTCACAAAGACTTAGACATGACTGGGCACACACACACACGCAGCTCAATCTCTCACAAGTTTGAAGTCTTTTTTTTTTGCCACACTGTATGGCATGTGGGATCTTTGTTCCCCAACTAGGGATCGAACCCATGTGCCCCCAGCAGTGGGAGTACAGTCTTAACACTGGACTGCCAAAGAAGTCCCTGAATTCTTTTTGATCCAAAGTTTATTGATAGAAAATCTCTCTATCAGACATTTCCTTCATAATTTAAATCATTATCTATCTAACTATTCTACATTTCTACGAGATAATTTGGATAAGTGAAGTAGGATTGGTATTCTGCCGTTATTTACTATTGCTTTTGTTTTTTTAAAAAGAGAAAAGCATGGAAGTGTATCAGTATCTGATATTATAGGATGAGAATTTGTGCTCGTTGTAATAATCCTGTGGGAAAAACACATAGCTACTATTTTACTTAAGTCATCACATTGGCAAATGATATAAATGTTCTTTTATATTGTATTAACAAGAAACATTCTCTGCTATGATACCTAGCAGTTTCTAAATTCAAGTATTTCAAATATTCTGCCTTGTTCACAGACCATAAAGCTGCACATCTCATTTTCAATTGAATTTTTTTGGAGGCTCTTTCAAAGGCAGGTGAGCAGGGTGGATTTGGGTAGAGATGCATCAAATCAATTTTTTCACGTTGATTATGCTCCAGAATGGAGATGGTGTGACCCTGACCTATGTCCATGTCTGGCTGGTTTTGTCAGGATAATAAATCATTCCTGGCTTTTCTATCTGAAGCTCCTTCTACTCTCATCTCATTTTAAGTTACAAAATGCTCTCCCTCTCCATTTACTAATTTCTGGTTCAGAGGAGAACTTATTCAATCTATCTCCAGGAATACTCTATATATCCAAACTTTTATTTACATCAGAGAAGTGATATTAGAAATGACAAGAACAGCTGAGACAGTGTTGGAAGTATTGTACTGTTGGTCAATATTGGTTATGTAGTGTTTTGGAGGCTGGGGAGTTCAGATTCTCTAAGATTTCCTCAAATTCTCCCACACTAACTTGAGCGGCTGGACTTCAAGCTCTAACTGGGTTTCATTGCTTTGCTCAGTATCACAGCCACCAGCCACATATGCTGATCACACACCTGAAATGAGGCCAGGCCACATTAAGACTTGCTATCAGTACAAATACATACACAGATTTCAAAGACTTCATACCCCAAAATGGTAAAATATAGCTTTAAGTTTTACATGGTTTATAATATTTGTATAAACAATATTTGTATTTGTATATTAATTGAAATAATATTTGTAGGTACTGGTTGAAATAAAATGTATTGTTAAAATCCATGCACTTTTTTTTTAAATTACATTAGTGAATGCTGTTAGAAAATGTAAAATGGTGTCCATGGCTCACAATATATTTCTACTGCAGATCACTTGCCTGTAGTTACTTTCACCCTAACACTCACCCTGATGTCACCCTTGCCACAGACTTCAACTTACCCTCTCTCACCAACCCCTGATCTTCCACAACTGTAATTATTCTCCATGACTCTTTTTATTGAGCTCCCAACAGCCAAGTCATCACGTGGTACTCCACCTCAAAATATCCAAGCTCCTGGGCCCACAGAGGATAAGAATTCCCCTTGATGAAATCGGAACACCTCTGCTGAATAGAAGTTTATAAAGAAAGCCTCCATCTGGGTGCTGGGCACACATTTTTCTCCTTGAGACCCAGCTGTGCAACATCTTAGCTCCATATGTGTGTGTGCATGCGTGCCCACTCATGTCCAACTCATTGCAACCCCGTGAACTGTAGCCCACCAGGCTCCTCTGTCCATGGGACTTTCCAAGCAAGCATACTGGAGTGGGTTGCCAGTCCCTCCTCCAGGGGATCCTCTGGACCCAGGGATCGAATGTGCATCTCGGGCATCTCCTGCTCTGGCAGGCAGATTCTTTACCACTGAGCCATTTGGGAATCCCTGCTAGCTCCATAAGACTAATTTCCCATCAAGGGAACCAGAGATCTAAAAAAATGCCTTTAGGAGACTTCCCTGGTGGGCTGGATGGAGCACAAGCTGGAATCAAGATTGCTGGGAGAAATATCAATAGCCTCAGATATGCAGATGACACCACCCTTAGGGCAGAAAGTGAAGAACTAAACAGCCTCTTGATGAAAGTGAAA